>NC_082695.1:36156912-36380542 GCF_949987515.2 Delphinus delphis
CGCACACTCCCCCTAAAGCGTTGCCGTAGCCTCACCTGGACCCTAATCCGTCCCCGTCCCCTAACCCTAACCCTATCCCGAACCCTAACCCTGACCCTTCCCCGAAGCCTGACCCTCACCCGTCCCCTAATCCTAAACCGTACGCTAACACTAACCCGCATCCTCACACGCACGCTACCCCTAAAGCGTTGCCGTAGCCTCACCTGGACCCTAAACCGTCCCCGTCCCTTAACCCTAACCCTAGCCCGAACCCTAACCCTAACCCTAACCCTTCCCCGAAGCCTGACCCTCACCCGTCCCCTATTCCTAACCCGTACGCTAACACTAACCCGTGCCCTCACACGCACGCTCGCCCTAAAGCGTTGCCGTACCCTCACCTGGACCCTAAACCGTCCCCGTCCCCTAACCCTAACCCTAGCCCGAACCCTAACACTGACCCTTCCCCGAAGCCTGACCCTCACCCGTCCCCTAATCATAACCCGTACGCTAACACTAACCCGCGCCCTCACACGCACGCTCCCCCTAAAGCGTTGCCGTACCCTCACCTGTACCCTAAACCATCCTCGTCCCCTAACCCTAACCCTAGCCCGAACCCTAACCCTGACCCTTCCCCGAAGCCTGACACTCAGCCATCCCATAATCCTAACCCGTACGCTAACACTAACCCGCGCCCTCACACGCACGCTCCCCCTAAAGCGTTGTCGGAACCTCACCTGGATCCTAAACCGTCCCCGTCCCCTAACCCTAACCCTAGCCCGAACCCTAACCCTAAACCTTCCCCGAAGCCTGACCCTCACCCGTCCCCTAATCCTAACCCGTACGCTAACACTAACCCGTGCCCTCACACGCACGCTCCCCCTAAAGCGTTGTCGTACCCTCACCTTGACCCTAAACCGTCCCCGGCCCCTAACCCTAACCCTAGCCCGAACCCTAACCCTAACCCTTCCCCGAAGCCTGACCCTCACCCGTCCCCTAATCCTAACCCGTACGCTAACACTAACCCGCGCCCTCACACGCACGCTCCCCCTAAAGCGTTGCTGTACCCTCACCTGGACCCTAAACCGTCCCCGTCCCCTAACCCTAACCCTAGCCCGAACCCTAACCCTGACCCTTCCCCGAAGCCTGACCCTCACCCGTCCCCTAATCCTAACCCGTACGCTAACACTAACCCGCGCCCTCACACGCACGCTCCCCCTAAAGCGTTGCCGTACCCTCACCTGGACCCTAAACCGTCCCCGTCCCCTAACCCTAACCCTAGCCCGAACCCTAACCCTAACCCTTCCCCGAATCCTGACCCTCACCCGTCCCCTAATCCTAACCCGTACGCTAACACTAACCCGCGCCCTCACACGCACGCTCCCCCTAAAGCGTTGCCGTACCCTCACCTGGACCCTAAACCGTCCCCGTCCCCTAACCCTAACCCTAGCCCGAACCCTAACACTGACACTTCCCCGAAGCCTGACCCTCAACCGTGACCTAATCCTAACGCGTACGCTAACACTAACCCGCGCCCTCACACGCACGCTCCCCCTAAAGCGTTGCCGTACCCTCAACTGGACCCTAAACCGTCCCCTAACCCTAACCCTAACCCTAGCCCGAACCCTAACCCTGACCCTTCCCCGAAGCCTGACCCTCACCCATCCCCTAATCCTAATCCGTACGCTAACACTAACCCGCGCCCTCACACGCACGCTCACCCTAAAGCGTTGCCGTACCCTCACCTGGACCCTAAACCGTCCCCGTCCCCTAACCCTAACCCTAGCCCGAACCCTAACCCTAACCCTTCCCCGAAGCCTGACCCTCACCTGTGCCCTAATCCTAACACGTACGCTAACACTAACCCGCGCCCTCACACGCACGCTCCCCCTAAAGCGTTGCCGTACACCCACCTGGACCCTAAACCTTCCCCGTCCCCTAACCCTAACCCTAGCCCGAACCCTAACCCTAACCCTTCCCCGAAGCCTGACCCTCACCCTTCCCCTAATCCTAACCCGTACGCTAACACTAACCCACGCCCTCACACGCACGCTCCCCCTAGAGCGTTGCCGTACCCTCACCTGGACCCTAAACTGTCCCCGTCCCCTAACCCTAACCCTAGCCCGAACCCTAACCCTAACCCTTCCCCGAAGCCTGACCCTCACCCGTGCCCTAATCCTAACCCGTACGCTAACACTAACCCACGCCCTCACACGCACGCTCCCCCTAAAGTGTTGTCGTACACTCACCTGGACCCTAAACCGTCCCCATCCCCTAACCCTAACCCTAGCCCGAACCCTAACCCTGACCCTTCCCCTAAGCCTGACCCTCACCCGTCCCCTAATCCTAACCCGTACGATAACACTAACCCGCGCCCTCACACGAACGCTCCCCCTAAAGCGTTGCCGTAGCCTCACCTGGACCCTAAACCGTCCCCGTCCCCTAACCCTAACCCTAGCCCGAACCCTAAACCTAACCCTTCCCCGAAGCCTGACTCTCACCCGTGCCCTAATACTAACCCATACGCTAACACTAACCCGCGCCCTCACACGCACACTCCCCCTAAAGCGTTGCCGTACCCTCACCTGGACCCTAAACCGTCCCCGTCCCCTAACCCTAACCCTAGCCCGAACCCTAACCCTGACCCTTCCCCGAAGCCTGACCCTCACCCGTCCCCTAATCCTAACCCGTACGCTAACACTAACCCGCGCCCTCACACGCACGCTCCCCCTAAAGCGTTGCCGTACCCTCACCTGGACCCTAAACCGTCCCCTCCCCTAACCGTAACCCTAACCCTAGCCCGAACGCTAACCCTAACCCTTCCCCGAAGCCTGACCCTCACCCGTCCCCTAATCCTAACCCGTACGCTAACACTAACCCGCGCCCTCACACGCACGCTCCCCCTAAAGCGTTGCCGTACCCTCACCTGGACCCTAAACCGTCCCCGTCCCCTAACCCTAACCCTAGCCCAAACCCTAACCCTGACCCTTCCCCGAAGCCTGACCCTCACCCGTCCCCTAATCCTAACCCGTACGCTAACACTAACCCGCGCCCTCACACGCACGCTCCCCTTAAAGCGTTGCCGTACCCTCACCTGGACCGTAAACCGTCCCCGTCCCCTAACCCTAACCCTAGCCCGAACCCTAACCCTAACCCTTCCCTGGAGCCTGACCCTCACCCGTGCTCTAATCCTAACCCGTACGCTAACACTAACCCGCGTCCTCACACGCACGCTCCCCCTAAAGCGTTGCCGTACCCTCACCTGGACCCTAAACCGTCCCCGTCCCCTAACCCTAACCCTACCCCGAACCCTAACCCTAACCCATCCCCGAAGCCTGACCCTCACCCGTCCCCTAATCCTAACCCGTATGCTAACACTAACCCGCGCCCTCACACGCACGATCCCCCTAAAGCGTTGCCGTACCCTCACCTGGACCCTAAACCGTCCACGGCCCCTAACCCTAACCCTAGCCCGAACCCTAACCCTAACCCTTCCCCGAAGCCTGACCCTCACCCGTCCCGTAATCCTAACCCGCACGCTAACACTGACCCGCGCCCTCACATGCACGCTCCCCCTAAAGCGTTGCCGTACCCTCATCTGGACCCTAAACCGTCCCCGTCCCCTAACCCTAACCCTAGCCCGAACCCTAACCCTAACCCTTCCCCGAAGCCCGACCCTCACCCGTCCCCTAATCCTAACCCGTACGCTAACACTAACCCGCGCCCTCACACGCACGCTCCCCCTAAAGCGTTGCCGTACCCTCACCTGGACCCTAAACCGTCCCCGTCCCCTAACCCTAACCCTAGCCCAAACCCTAACCCTAACCCTTCCCCGAAGCCTGACCCTCACCCGTGCCGTAATCCTAACCCGTACGCTAACACTAACCCGCGCCCTCACACGCACGCTCCCCCTAAAGCGTTGCCGTACCCTCACCTGGACCCTAAACCGTCCCCGTCCCCTAACCCTAACCCTAGCCCGAACCCTAACCCTAACACTTCCCCGAATCCTGACCCTCACCCGTCCCCTAATCCTAACCCGTACGCTAACACTAACCCACGCCCTCACACGCACGCTCCCCCTAAAGCGTTGCCATACTCTCACCTGTACCCTAAACCGTCCCCGTCCCCTAACCCTAACCCTAGCCCGAACCCTAACCCTGACCCTTCCCCGAAGCCTGACCCTCAACCGTGACCTAATCCTAACGCGTACGCTAACACTAACCCGCGCCCTCACACGCACGCTCCCCCTAAAGCGTTGCCGTACCCTCACCTGGACCCTAAACCGTCCCCGTCCCCTAACCCTAACCCTAGCCCGAACCCTAACCCTAACCCTTCCCCGAAGCCTGACCCTCACCCGTCCCCTAATCCTAACCCGTACGCTAACACTAACCCGCGCCCTCACACGCACGCTCCCCCTAAAGCGTTGCCGTACCCTCACCTGGACCCTAAAACGTCCCCGTCCCCTAACCCTAACCCTAGACCGAACTCTAACCCTGACCCTTCCCCGAAGCCTGACCCTCACCCGTCCCATAATCCTAATCCGTACGCTAACACTAACCCGCGCCCTCACACACACGCTCCCCCTAAAGCGTTGCCGTAACCTCACCTGGACCCTAAACCGTCCCCGTCCCCTAACCCTAACCCTAGACCGAACGCTAACCCTGACCCTTTCCCGAAGCCTGACCCTCAAACGTGACCTAATCCTAACCCGTACGCTAACACTAACCCGCGACCTCACACGCACGCTCCCCCTAAAGCGTTGCCGTACCCTCACCTGGACCCTAAACTGTCCCCGTCCCCTAACCCTAACCCTAGCCCGAACCCTAACCCTAACCCTTCCCCGAATCCTGACCCTCACCCGTCCCCTAATCCTAACCCGTACGCTAACACTAACCCGCGCCCTCACACGCACGCTCCCCCTAAAGCGTTGCCGTACCCTCACCTGGACCCTAAACCGTCCCCGTCCCCTAACCCTAACCCTAGCCCGAACCCTAACCCTGACCCTTCCCCGAAGCCTGACCCTCACCCGTGACCTAATCCTAACGCGTATGCTAACACTAACCCGCGCCCTCACACGCACGCTCCCCCTAAAGCGTTGCCGTACCCTCACCTGGACCCTAAAACGTCCCCGTCCCCTAACCCTAACCCTAGCCCGAACCCTAACACTGACCCTTCCCCGAAGCCTGACCCTCACCCGTCCCCTAATCCTAACCCGTACGCTAACACTAACCCGCTCCCTCACACGCACGCTCCCCCTAAAGCGTTGCCGTACCCTCACCTGGACCCTAAACCGTCCCCAGCCCCTAACCTTAACCCTAGCCCGAACCCTAACCCTAACCCTTCCCCGAAGCCTGACCCTCACCCGTGCCGTAATCCTAACCCGTACGCTAACACTAACCCGCGCCCTCACACGCACGCTCCCCCTAAAGCGTTGCCGTACCCTCAACTGGACCCTAAACCGTCCCCTAACCCTAACCCTAACCCTAGCCCGAACCCTAACCCTGACCCTTCCCCGAAGCCTGACCCTCACCCGTCCCCTAATCCTAATCCGTACGCTAACACTAACCCGCGCCCTCACACGCACGCTCACCCTAAAGCGTTGCCGTACCCTCACCTGGACCCTAAACCGTCCCCGTCCCCTAACCCTAACGCTAGCCCGAACCCTAACCCTAACCCTTCCCCGAAGCCTGACCCTCACCCTTCCCCTAATCCTAACCCGTACGCTAACACTAACCCGCGCCCTCACACGCACGCTCCCCCTAGAGCGTTGCCGTACCCTCACCTGGACCCTAAACTGTCCCCGTCCCCTAACCCTAACCCTAGCCCGAACCCTAACCCTAACCCTTCCCCGAAGCCTGACCCTCACCCGTGCCCTAATCCTAACCCGTACGCTAACACTAACCCACGCCCTCACACGCACGCTCCCCCTAAAGTGTTGTCGTACACTCACCTGGACCCTAAACCGTCCCCGTCCCCTAACCCTAACCCTAGCCCGAACCCTAACCCTGACCCTTCCCCTAAGCCTGACCCTCACCCGTCCCCTAATCCTAACCCGTACGATAACACTAACCCGCGCCCTCACACGAACGCTCCCCCTAAAGCGTTGCCGTAGCCTCACCTGGACCCTAAACCGTCCCCGTCCCCTAACCCTAACCCTAGCCCGAACCCTAAACCTAACCCTTCCCCGAAGCCTGACCCTCACCCGTGCCCTAATACTAACCCATACGCTAACACTAACCCGCGCCCTCACACGCACGCTCCCCCTAAAGCGTTGCCGTACCCTCACCTGGACCCTAAACCGTCCCCGTCCCCTAACCCTAACCCTAGCCCGAACCCTAACCCTGACCCTTCCCCGAAGCCTGACCCTCACCCATCCCCTAATCGTAACCCGTACGCTAACACTAACCCGCGCCCTCACACGCACGCTCCCCCTAAAGCGTTGCCGTACCCTCACCTGGACCCTAAACCGTCCCCTCCCCTAACCGTAACCCTAACCCTAGCCCGAACGCTAACCCTAACCCTTCCCCGAAGCCTGACCCTCACCCGTCCCCTAATCCTAACCCGTACGCTAACACTAACCCGCGCCCTCACACGCACGCTCCCCCTAAAGCGTTGCCGTACCCTCACCTGGACCCTAAACCGTCCCCGTCCCCTAACCCTAACCCTAGCCCAAACCCTAACCCTGACCCTTCCCCGAAGCCTGACCCTCACCCGTCCCCTAATCCTAACCCGTACGCTAACACTAACCCGCGCCCTCACACGCACGCTCCCCCTAAAGCGTTGCCGTACCCTCACCTGGACCGTAAACCGTCCCCGTCCCCTAACCCTAACCCTAGCCCGAACCCTAACCCTAACCCTTCCCTGGAGCCTGACCCTCCCCGTGCCCTAATCCTAACCCGTACGCTAACACTAACCCGCGTCCTCACACGCACGCTCCCCCTAAAGCGTTGCCGTACCCTCACCTGGACCCTAAACCGTCCCCGTCCCCTAACCCTAACCCTACCCCGAACCCTAACCCTAACCCATCCCCGAAGCCTGACCCTCACCCGTCCCCTAATCCTAACCCGTATGCTAACACTAACCCGCGCCCTCACACGCACGATCCCCCTAAAGCGTTGCCGTACCCTCACCTGGACCCTAAACCGTCCACGGCCCCTAACCCTAACCCTAGCCCGAACCCTAACCCTAACCCTTCCCCGAAGCCTGACCCTCACCCGTCCCGTAATCCTAACCCGCACGCTAACACTGACCCGCGCCCTCACATGCACGCTCCCCCTAAAGCGTTGCCGTACCCTCATCTGGACCCTAAACCGTCCCCGTCCCCTAACCCTAACCCTAGCCCGAACCCTAACCCTAACCCTTCCCCGAAGCCCGACCCTCACCCGTCCCCTAATCCTAACCCGTACGCTAACACTAACCCGCGCCCTCACACGCACGCTCCCCCTAAAGCGTTGCCGTACCCTCACCTGGACCCTAAACCGTCCCCGTCCCCTAACCCTAACCCTAGCCCAAACCCTAACCCTAACCCTTCCCCGAAGCCTGACCCTCACCCGTCCCCTAATCCTAACCCGTACGCTAACACTAACCCGCGCCCTCACACGCACGCTCCCCCTAAAGCGTTGCCGTACCCTCACCTGGACCCTAAACCGTCCCCGTCCCCTAACCCTAACCCTAGCCCGAACCCTAACCCTAACACTTCCCCGAATCCTGACCCTCACCCGTCCCCTAATCCTAACCCGTACGCTAACACTAACCCACGCCCTCACACGCACGCTCCCCCTAAAGCGTTGCCATACTCTCACCTGTACCCTAAACCGTCCCCGTCCCCTAACCCTAACCCTAGCCCGAACCCTAACCCTGACCCTTCCCCGAAGCCTGACCCTCAACCGTGACCTAATCCTAACGCGTACGCTAACACTAACCCGCGCCCTCACACGCACGCTCCCCCTAAAGCGTTGCCGTACCCTCACCTGGACCCTAAACCGTCCCCGTCCCCTAACCCTAACCCTAGCCCGAACCCTAACCCTAACCCTTCCCCGAAGCCTGACCCTCACCCGTCCCCTAATCCTAACCCGTACGCTAACACTAACCCGCGCCCTCACACGCACGCTCCCCCTAAAGCGTTGCCGTACCCTCACCTGGACCCTAAACCGTCCCCGTCCCCTAACCCTAACCCTAGACCGAACTCTAACCCTGACCCTTCCCCGAAGCCTGACCCTCACCCGTCCCATAATCCTAATCCGTACGCTAACACTAACCCGCGCCCTCACACACACGCTCCCCCTAAAGCGTTGCCGTAACCTCACCTGGACCCTAAACCGTCCCCGTCCCCTAACCCTAACCCTAGACCGAACGCTAACCCTGACCCTTTCCCGAAGCCTGACCCTCAAACGTGACCTAATCCTAACCCGTACGCTAACACTAACCCGCGACCTCACACGCACGCTCCCCCTAAAGCGTTGCCGTACCCTCACCTGGACGCTAAACTGTCCCCGTCCCCTAACCCTAACCCTAGCCCGAACCCTAACCCTAACACTTCCCCGAATCCTGACCCTCACCCGTCCCCTAATCCTAACCCGTACGCTAACACTAACCCGCGCCCTCACACGCACGCTCCCCCTAAAGCGTTGCCGTACCCTCACCTGGACCCTAAACCGTCCCCGTCCCCTAACCCTAACCCTAGCCCGAACCCTAACCCTGACCCTTCCCCGAAGCCTGACCCTCAACCGTGACCTAATCCTAACGCGTATGCTAACACTAACCCGCGCCCTCACACGCACGCTCCCCCTAAAGCGTTGCCGTACCCTCACCTGGACCCTAAAACGTCCCCGTCCCCTAACCCTAACCCTAGCCCGAACCCTAACACTGACCCTTCCCCGAAGCCTGACCCTCACCCGTCCCCTAATCCTAACCCGTACGCTAACACTAACCCGCTCCCTCACACGCACGCTCCCCCTAAAGCGTTACCGTACCCTCACCTGGACCCTAAACCGTCCCCAGCCCCTAACCTTAACCCTAGCCCGAACCCTAACCCTAACCCTTCCCCGAAGCCTGACCCTCACCCGTGCCGTAATCCTAACCCGTACGCTAACACTAACCCGCGCCCTCACACGCACGCTCCCCCTAAAGCGTTGCCGTACCCTCACCTGGACCCTAAACCGTCCCCGTCCCCTAACCCTAGCCCTAGCGCAAACCCTAACCCTGACCCTTCCCCGAAGCCTGACCCTCACCCGTCCCCTAATCCTAACCCGTACGCTAACACTAACCCGCGCCCTCACACGCACGCTCACCCTAAAGCTTTGCCGTACCCTCACCTGGACCCTAAACCGTCCCCGTCCCCTAACCCTAACCCTAGCCCGAACCCTAACCCTAACCCTTCCCCGAAGCCTGACCCTCACCCGTGCCGTAATCCTAACCCATACGCTAACACTAACCCGCGCCCTCACACGCACGCTCCCCCTAAAGCGTTGCCGTACCCTCACCTGGACCCTAAACCGTCCCCGTCCCCTAACCCTAACCCTAGCCCGAACCCTAACCCTAACCCTAACCCTTCCCCGAATCCTGACCCTCACCCGTCCCGTAATCCTAACCCGTACGCTAACACTAACCCGCGCCCTCACACGCACGCTCCCCCTAAAGCGTTGCCGTACCCTCACCTGGACCCTTAACCGTCCCCGTCCCCTAACCCTAACCCTAGCCCAAACCCTATCCCTGACTCTTCCCCGAAGCCTGACCCTCACCCGTCCCCTAATCCTAACCCGTACGCTAACACTAATCCGTGCCCTCACACGCAAGCTCCCCCTAAAGCGTTGTCGTACCCTCACCTGGGCCCTAAACCGTCCCCAGCCCCTAACCCTAACCCTAGCCCGAACCCTAACCCTAACCCTTCCCCGAAGCCTGACCCTCACACGTGACCTACTCCTAACGCGTACGCTAACAAAACCTGCGCCCTCACACACATGCTCCCCCTAAAGCGTTGCCGTACCCTCACCTGGACCCTAAACCGTCCCCGTCCCCTAACCCTAACCCTAGCCCAAACCCTAACCCTGACCCTTCCCCGAAGCCTGACCCTCACCCGTCCCCTAATCCTAACCCGTACGCTAACACTAACCCGCGCCCTCACACGCACGCTCCCCTTAAAGCGTTGCCGTACCCTCACCTGGACCGTAAACCGTCCCCGTCCCCTAACCCTAACCCTAGCCCGAACCCTAACCCTAACCCTTCCCTGGAGCCTGACCCTCACCCGTGCTCTAATCCTAACCCGTACGCTAACACTAACCCGCGTCCTCACACGCACGCTCCCCCTAAAGCGTTGCCGTACCCTCACCTGGACCCTAAACCGTCCCCGTCCCCTAACCCTAACCCTACCCCGAACCCTAACCCTAACCCATCCCCGAAGCCTGACCCTCACCCGTCCCCTAATCCTAACCCGTATGCTAACACTAACCCGCGCCCTCACACGCACGATCCCCCTAAAGCGTTGCCGTACCCTCACCTGGACCCTAAACCGTCCACGGCCCCTAACCCTAACCCTAGCCCGAACCCTAACCCTAACCCTTCCCCGAAGCCTGACCCTCACCCGTCCCGTAATCCTAACCCGCACGCTAACACTGACCCGCGCCCTCACATGCACGCTCCCCCTAAAGCGTTGCCGTACCCTCATCTGGACCCTAAACCGTCCCCGTCCCCTAACCCTAACCCTAGCCCGAACCCTAACCCTAACCCTTCCCCGAAGCCCGACCCTCACCCGTCCCCTAATCCTAACCCGTACGCTAACACTAACCCGCGCCCTCACACGCACGCTCCCCCTAAAGCGTTGCCGTACCCTCACCTGGACCCTAAACCGTCCCCGTCCCCTAACCCTAACCCTAGCCCAAACCCTAACCCTAACCCTTCCCCGAAGCCTGACCCTCACCCGTGCCGTAATCCTAACCCGTACGCTAACACTAACCCGCGCCCTCACACGCACGCTCCCCCTAAAGCGTTGCCGTACCCTCACCTGGACCCTAAACCGTCCCCGTCCCCTAACCCTAACCCTAGCCCGAACCCTAACCCTAACACTTCCCCGAATCCTGACCCTCACCCGTCCCCTAATCCTAACCCGTACGCTAACACTAACCCACGCCCTCACACGCACGCTCCCCCTAAAGCGTTGCCATACTCTCACCTGTACCCTAAACCGTCCCCGTCCCCTAACCCTAACCCTAGCCCGAACCCTAACCCTGACCCTTCCCCGAAGCCTGACCCTCAACCGTGACCTAATCCTAACGCGTACGCTAACACTAACCCGCGCCCTCACACGCACGCTCCCCCTAAAGCGTTGCCGTACCCTCACCTGGACCCTAAACCGTCCCCGTCCCCTAACCCTAACCCTAGCCCGAACCCTAACCCTAACCCTTCCCCGAAGCCTGACCCTCACCCGTCCCCTAATCCTAACCCGTACGCTAACACTAACCCGCGCCCTCACACGCACGCTCCCCCTAAAGCGTTGCCGTACCCTCACCTGGACCCTAAAACGTCCCCGTCCCCTAACCCTAACCCTAGACCGAACTCTAACCCTGACCCTTCCCCGAAGCCTGACCCTCACCCGTCCCATAATCCTAATCCGTACGCTAACACTAACCCGCGCCCTCACACACACGCTCCCCCTAAAGCGTTGCCGTAACCTCACCTGGACCCTAAACCGTCCCCGTCCCCTAACCCTAACCCTAGACCGAACGCTAACCCTGACCCTTTCCCGAAGCCTGACCCTCAAACGTGACCTAATCCTAACCCGTACGCTAACACTAACCCGCGACCTCACACGCACGCTCCCCCTAAAGCGTTGCCGTACCCTCACCTGGACCCTAAACTGTCCCCGTCCCCTAACCCTAACCCTAGCCCGAACCCTAACCCTAACCCTTCCCCGAATCCTGACCCTCACCCGTCCCCTAATCCTAACCCGTACGCTAACACTAACCCGCGCCCTCACACGCACGCTCCCCCTAAAGCGTTGCCGTACCCTCACCTGGACCCTAAACCGTCCCCGTCCCCTAACCCTAACCCTAGCCCGAACCCTAACCCTGACCCTTCCCCGAAGCCTGACCCTCACCCGTGACCTAATCCTAACGCGTATGCTAACACTAACCCGCGCCCTCACACGCACGCTCCCCCTAAAGCGTTGCCGTACCCTCACCTGGACCCTAAAACGTCCCCGTCCCCTAACCCTAACCCTAGCCCGAACCCTAACACTGACCCTTCCCCGAAGCCTGACCCTCACCCGTCCCCTAATCCTAACCCGTACGCTAACACTAACCCGCTCCCTCACACGCACGCTCCCCCTAAAGCGTTGCCGTACCCTCACCTGGACCCTAAACCGTCCCCAGCCCCTAACCTTAACCCTAGCCCGAACCCTAACCCTAACCCTTCCCCGAAGCCTGACCCTCACCCGTGCCGTAATCCTAACCCGTACGCTAACACTAACCCGCGCCCTCACACGCACGCTCCCCCTAAAGCGTTGCCGTACCCTCAACTGGACCCTAAACCGTCCCCTAACCCTAACCCTAACCCTAGCCCGAACCCTAACCCTGACCCTTCCCCGAAGCCTGACCCTCACCCGTCCCCTAATCCTAATCCGTACGCTAACACTAACCCGCGCCCTCACACGCACGCTCACCCTAAAGCGTTGCCGTACCCTCACCTGGACCCTAAACCGTCCCCGTCCCCTAACCCTAACGCTAGCCCGAACCCTAACCCTAACCCTTCCCCGAAGCCTGACCCTCACCCTTCCCCTAATCCTAACCCGTACGCTAACACTAACCCGCGCCCTCACACGCACGCTCCCCCTAGAGCGTTGCCGTACCCTCACCTGGACCCTAAACTGTCCCCGTCCCCTAACCCTAACCCTAGCCCGAACCCTAACCCTAACCCTTCCCCGAAGCCTGACCCTCACCCGTGCCCTAATCCTAACCCGTACGCTAACACTAACCCACGCCCTCACACGCACGCTCCCCCTAAAGTGTTGTCGTACACTCACCTGGACCCTAAACCGTCCCCGTCCCCTAACCCTAACCCTAGCCCGAACCCTAACCCTGACCCTTCCCCTAAGCCTGACCCTCACCCGTCCCCTAATCCTAACCCGTACGATAACACTAACCCGCGCCCTCACACGAACGCTCCCCCTAAAGCGTTGCCGTAGCCTCACCTGGACCCTAAACCGTCCCCGTCCCCTAACCCTAACCCTAGCCCGAACCCTAAACCTAACCCTTCCCCGAAGCCTGACCCTCACCCGTGCCCTAATACTAACCCATACGCTAACACTAACCCGCGCCCTCACACGCACGCTCCCCCTAAAGCGTTGCCGTACCCTCACCTGGACCCTAAACCGTCCCCGTCCCCTAACCCTAACCCTAGCCCGAACCCTAACCCTGACCCTTCCCCGAAGCCTGACCCTCACCCATCCCCTAATCGTAACCCGTACGCTAACACTAACCCGCGCCCTCACACGCACGCTCCCCCTAAAGCGTTGCCGTACCCTCACCTGGACCCTAAACCGTCCCCTCCCCTAACCGTAACCCTAACCCTAGCCCGAACGCTAACCCTAACCCTTCCCCGAAGCCTGACCCTCACCCGTCCCCTAATCCTAACCCGTACGCTAACACTAACCCGCGCCCTCACACGCACGCTCCCCCTAAAGCGTTGCCGTACCCTCACCTGGACCCTAAACCGTCCCCGTCCCCTAACCCTAACCCTAGCCCAAACCCTAACCCTGACCCTTCCCCGAAGCCTGACCCTCACCCGTCCCCTAATCCTAACCCGTACGCTAACACTAACCCGCGCCCTCACACGCACGCTCCCCCTAAAGCGTTGCCGTACCCTCACCTGGACCGTAAACCGTCCCCGTCCCCTAACCCTAACCCTAGCCCGAACCCTAACCCTAACCCTTCCCTGGAGCCTGACCCTCCCCGTGCCCTAATCCTAACCCGTACGCTAACACTAACCCGCGTCCTCACACGCACGCTCCCCCTAAAGCGTTGCCGTACCCTCACCTGGACCCTAAACCGTCCCCGTCCCCTAACCCTAACCCTACCCCGAACCCTAACCCTAACCCATCCCCGAAGCCTGACCCTCACCCGTCCCCTAATCCTAACCCGTATGCTAACACTAACCCGCGCCCTCACACGCACGATCCCCCTAAAGCGTTGCCGTACCCTCACCTGGACCCTAAACCGTCCACGGCCCCTAACCCTAACCCTAGCCCGAACCCTAACCCTAACCCTTCCCCGAAGCCTGACCCTCACCCGTCCCGTAATCCTAACCCGCACGCTAACACTGACCCGCGCCCTCACATGCACGCTCCCCCTAAAGCGTTGCCGTACCCTCATCTGGACCCTAAACCGTCCCCGTCCCCTAACCCTAACCCTAGCCCGAACCCTAACCCTAACCCTTCCCCGAAGCCCGACCCTCACCCGTCCCCTAATCCTAACCCGTACGCTAACACTAACCCGCGCCCTCACACGCACGCTCCCCCTAAAGCGTTGCCGTACCCTCACCTGGACCCTAAACCGTCCCCGTCCCCTAACCCTAACCCTAGCCCAAACCCTAACCCTAACCCTTCCCCGAAGCCTGACCCTCACCCGTCCCCTAATCCTAACCCGTACGCTAACACTAACCCGCGCCCTCACACGCACGCTCCCCCTAAAGCGTTGCCGTACCCTCACCTGGACCCTAAACCGTCCCCGTCCCCTAACCCTAACCCTAGCCCGAACCCTAACCCTAACACTTCCCCGAATCCTGACCCTCACCCGTCCCCTAATCCTAACCCGTACGCTAACACTAACCCACGCCCTCACACGCACGCTCCCCCTAAAGCGTTGCCATACTCTCACCTGTACCCTAAACCGTCCCCGTCCCCTAACCCTAACCCTAGCCCGAACCCTAACCCTGACCCTTCCCCGAAGCCTGACCCTCAACCGTGACCTAATCCTAACGCGTACGCTAACACTAACCCGCGCCCTCACACGCACGCTCCCCCTAAAGCGTTGCCGTACCCTCACCTGGACCCTAAACCGTCCCCGTCCCCTAACCCTAACCCTAGCCCGAACCCTAACCCTAACCCTTCCCCGAAGCCTGACCCTCACCCGTCCCCTAATCCTAACCCGTACGCTAACACTAACCCGCGCCCTCACACGCACGCTCCCCCTAAAGCGTTGCCGTACCCTCACCTGGACCCTAAACCGTCCCCGTCCCCTAACCCTAACCCTAGACCGAACTCTAACCCTGACCCTTCCCCGAAGCCTGACCCTCACCCGTCCCATAATCCTAATCCGTACGCTAACACTAACCCGCGCCCTCACACACACGCTCCCCCTAAAGCGTTGCCGTAACCTCACCTGGACCCTAAACCGTCCCCGTCCCCTAACCCTAACCCTAGACCGAACGCTAACCCTGACCCTTTCCCGAAGCCTGACCCTCAAACGTGACCTAATCCTAACCCGTACGCTAACACTAACCCGCGACCTCACACGCACGCTCCCCCTAAAGCGTTGCCGTACCCTCACCTGGACGCTAAACTGTCCCCGTCCCCTAACCCTAACCCTAGCCCGAACCCTAACCCTAACACTTCCCCGAATCCTGACCCTCACCCGTCCCCTAATCCTAACCCGTACGCTAACACTAACCCGCGCCCTCACACGCACGCTCCCCCTAAAGCGTTGCCGTACCCTCACCTGGACCCTAAACCGTCCCCGTCCCCTAACCCTAACCCTAGCCCGAACCCTAACCCTGACCCTTCCCCGAAGCCTGACCCTCAACCGTGACCTAATCCTAACGCGTATGCTAACACTAACCCGCGCCCTCACACGCACGCTCCCCCTAAAGCGTTGCCGTACCCTCACCTGGACCCTAAAACGTCCCCGTCCCCTAACCCTAACCCTAGCCCGAACCCTAACACTGACCCTTCCCCGAAGCCTGACCCTCACCCGTCCCCTAATCCTAACCCGTACGCTAACACTAACCCGCTCC
The DNA here is from genome assembly GCF_949987515.2 of Delphinus delphis. Taxonomy (NCBI): domain Eukaryota; kingdom Metazoa; phylum Chordata; class Mammalia; order Artiodactyla; family Delphinidae; genus Delphinus; species Delphinus delphis. Next base: position 36,172,891 of record NC_082695.1, read on the forward strand.
CTCACACGCACGCTCCCCCTAAAGCGTTACCGTACCCTCACCTGGACCCTAAACCGTCCCCAGCCCCTAACCTTAACCCTAGCCCGAACCCTAACCCTAACCCTTCCCCGAAGCCTGACCCTCACCCGTGCCGTAATCCTAACCCGTACGCTAACACTAACCCGCGCCCTCACACGCACGCTCCCCCTAAAGCGTTGCCGTACCCTCACCTGGACCCTAAACCGTCCCCGTCCCCTAACCCTAGCCCTAGCGCAAACCCTAACCCTGACCCTTCCCCGAAGCCTGACCCTCACCCGTCCCCTAATCCTAACCCGTACGCTAACACTAACCCGCGCCCTCACACGCACGCTCACCCTAAAGCTTTGCCGTACCCTCACCTGGACCCTAAACCGTCCCCGTCCCCTAACCCTAACCCTAGCCCGAACCCTAACCCTAACCCTTCCCCGAAGCCTGACCCTCACCCGTGCCGTAATCCTAACCCATACGCTAACACTAACCCGCGCCCTCACACGCACGCTCCCCCTAAAGCGTTGCCGTACCCTCACCTGGACCCTAAACCGTCCCCGTCCCCTAACCCTAACCCTAGCCCGAACCCTAACCCTAACCCTAACCCTTCCCCGAATCCTGACCCTCACCCGTCCCGTAATCCTAACCCGTACGCTAACACTAACCCGCGCCCTCACACGCACGCTCCCCCTAAAGCGTTGCCGTACCCTCACCTGGACCCTTAACCGTCCCCGTCCCCTAACCCTAACCCTAGCCCAAACCCTATCCCTGACTCTTCCCCGAAGCCTGACCCTCACCCGTCCCCTAATCCTAACCCGTACGCTAACACTAATCCGTGCCCTCACACGCAAGCTCCCCCTAAAGCGTTGTCGTACCCTCACCTGGGCCCTAAACCGTCCCCAGCCCCTAACCCTAACCCTAGCCCGAACCCTAACCCTAACCCTTCCCCGAAGCCTGACCCTCACACGTGACCTACTCCTAACGCGTACGCTAACAAAACCTGCGCCCTCACACACATGCTCCCCCTAAAGCGTTGCCGTACCCTCACCTGGACCCTAAACCGTCCCCGTCCCCTAACCCTAACCCTAGCCCGAACCCTAACCCTGACACTTCCCCGAAGCCTGACCCTCACCCGTCCCCTAATCCTAACCCGTACGCTAACACTAACCCGCGCCCTCACACGCACGCTCCCCCTAAAGTGTTGTCGTACCCTCAACTGGACCCTAAACCGTCCCCGTCCCCTAACCCTAACCCTAGCCCGAACCCTAACCCTGACCCTTCCCCTAAGCCTGACCCTCACCCGTCCCCTAATCCTAACCCGTACGATAACACTAACCCGCGCCCTCACACGCACGCTCCCCCTAAAGCGTTGCCATAGCCTCACCTGGACCCTAAACCGTCCCCGTCCCCTAACCCAAACCCTAGCCCGAACCCTAACCCTAACCCTTCCCCGAAGCCTGACCCTCACCCGTGCCCTAATACTAACCCGTACGCTAACACTAACCCGCGCCCTCACACGCACGCTCCCCCTAAAGCGTTGCTGTACCCTCACCTGGACCCTAAACCGTCCCCGTCCCCTAACCCTAACCCTAGACCGAACTCTAACCCTGACCCTTCCCCGAAGCCTGACCCTCACCCGTCCCATAATCCTAACCCGTACGCTAACACTAACCCGCGCCCTCACACACACGCTCCCCCTAAAGCGTTGCCGTAACCTCAACTGGACCCTAAACCGTCCCCGTCCCCTAACCCTAACCCTAGACCGAACGCTAACCCTGACCCTTTCCCGAAGCCTGGCCCTCAAACGTGACCTAATCCTAACCCGTACGCTAACACTAACCCGCGACCTCACACGCACGCTCCCCCTAAAGCGTTGCCGTACCCTCACCTGGATGCTAAACTGTCCCCGTCCCCTAACCCTAACCCTAGACCGAACCCTAACCCTAACCCTTCCCCGAATCCTGACCCTCACCCGTCCCCTAATCCTAACCCGTACGCTAACACTAACCCGCGCCCTCACACGCACGCTCCCCCTAAAGCGTTGCCGTACCCTCACCTGGACCCTAAACCGTCCCCGTCCCCTAACCCTAACCCTAGCCCGAACCCTAACCCTGACCCTTCCCCGAAGCCTGACCCTCAACCGTGACCTAATCCTAACGCGTATGCTAACACTAACCCGCGCCCTCACACGCACGCTCCCCGTAAAGCGTTGCCGTACCCTCACCTGGACCCTAAAACGTCCCCGTCCCCTAACCCTAACCCTAGCCCGAACCCTAACCCTGACCCTTCCCCGAAGCCTGACCCTCACCCGTCCCCTAATCCTAACCCGTACGCTAACACTAACCCGCTCCCTCACACGCACGCTCCCCCTAAAGCGTTGCCGTACCCTCACCTGGACCCTAAACTGTCCCCAGCCCTTAACCTTAACCCTAGCCCGAACCCTAACCCTAACCCTTCCCCGAAGCCTGACCCTCACCCGTGCCGTAATCCTAACCCGTACGCTAACACTAACCCGCGCCCTCACACGCACGCTCCCCCTAAAGCGTTGCCGTACCCTCACCTGGACCCTAAACCGTCCCCGTCCCCTAACCCTAGCCCTAGCCCAAACCCAAACCCTGACCCTTCCCCGAAGCCTGACCCTCACCCGTCCCCTAATCCTAACCCGTACGCTAACACTAACCCGCGCCCTCACACGCACGCTCACCCTAAAGCTTTGCCGTACCCTCACCTGGACCCTAAACCGTCCCCGTCCCCTAACCCTAACCCTAGCCCGAACCCTAACCCTAACCCTTCCCCGAAGCCTGACCCTCACCCGTGCCGTAATCCTAACCCATACGCTAACAGTAACCCGCGCCCTCACACGCACGCTCCCCCTAAAGCGTTGCCGTACCCTCACCTGGACCCTAAACCGTCCCCGTCCCCTAACCCTAACCCTAGCCCGAACCCTAACCCTAACCCTTCCCCGAAGCCTGACCCTCACCCGTCCCCTAATCCTAACCCGTACGCTAACACTAACCCGCGCCTCACACGCACGCTCCCCCTAAAGCGTTGCCGTACCCTCACCTGGACCCTAAACCGTCCCCGTCCCCTAACCCTAACCCTAGCCCGAACCCTAACCCTAACCCTTCCCCGAAGCCTGACCCTCACCCGTCCCCTAATCCTAACCCGTACGCTAACACTAACCCGCGCCCTCACACGCACGCTCCCCCTAAAGCGTTGCCGTACCCTCACCTGGACCCTAAACCGTCCCCGTCCCCTAACCCTAACCGTAGTCCGAACCCTAACCCTAACCCTTCCCCGAAGCCTGACCCTCACCCGTCCCCTAATCCTAACCCGTACGCTAACACTAACCCGCGCCCTCACACGCACGCTCCCCCTAAAGCGTTGCTGTACCCTCACCTGGACCCTAAACCGTCCCCGTCCCCTAACCCTAACCCTAGCCCGAACCCTAACCCTGACCCTTCCCCGAAGCCTGACCGTCACACGTCCCATAATCCTAACCCGTACGCTAACACTAACCCGCGCCCTCACACGCACGCTCCCCCTAAAACGTTGCCGTACCCTCACCTGGACCCTAAACCGTCCCCGTCCCCTAACCCTAACCCTAGCCCGAACCCTAACCCTAACTCTTCCCCGAAGCCTGACCCTCACCCGTCCCCTAATCCTAACCCGTACTCTAACACTAATCCGTGCCCTCACACGCAAGCTCCCCCTAAAGCGTTGTCGTACCCTCACCTGGGCCCTAAACCGTCCCCAGCCCCTAACCCTAACCCTAGCCCGAACCCTAACCCTAACCCTTCCCCGAAGCCTGACCCTCACACGTGACCTACTCCTAACGCGTACGCTAACAAAACCTGCGCCCTCACACACACGCTCCCCCTAAAGCGTTGCCGTACCCTCACCTGGACCCTAAACCGTCCCCGTCCCCTAACCCTAACCCTAGCCCGAACCCTAACCCTGACCCTTCCCCGAAGCCTGACCCTCACCCGTCCCCTAATCCTAACCCGTACGCTAACACTAACCCGCGCCCTCACACGCACGCTCCCCCTAAAGTGTTGTCGTACCCTCACCTGGACCCTAAACCGTCCCCGTCCCCTAACCCTAACCCTAGCCCGAACCCTAACCCTGACCCTTCCCCTAAGCCTGACCCTCACCCGTCCCCTAATCCTAACCCGTACGATAACACTAACCCGCGCCCTCACACGCACGCTCCCCCTAAAGCGTTGCCGTAGCCTCACCTGGACCCTAAACCGTCCCCGTCCCCTAACCCTAACCCTAGCCCGAACCCTAACCCTAACCCTTCCCCGAAGCCTGACCCTCACCCGTGCCCTAATACTAACCCGTACGCTAACACTAACCCGCGCCCTCACACGCACGCTCCCCCTAAAGCGTTGCTGTACCCTCACCTGGACCCTAAACCGTCCCCGTCCCCTAACCCTAACCCTAGCCCGAACCCTAACCCTAACCCTTCCCCGAAGCCTGACCCTCACCCGTCCCCTAATCCTAACCCGTACGCTAACACTAACCCGCGCCCTCACACGCACGCTCACCCTAAAGCGTTGCCGTACCCTCACCTGGACCCTAAACCGTCCCCGTCCCCTAACCCTAACCCTAGCCCGAACCCTAACCCTGACCCTTCCCCGAAGCCTGACCCTCACCCGTCCCATAATCCTAACCCGTACGCTAACACTAACCCGCGCCCTCACACGCACGCTCCCCCTAAAACGTTGCCGTACCCTCACCTGGACCCTAAAACGTCCCCGTCCCCTAACCCTAACCCTAGCCCGAACCCTAACCCTAACCCTTCCCCGAATCCTGACCCTCACCCGTCCCCTAATCCTAACCCGTACGCTAACACTAATCCGTGCCCTCACACGCACGCTCCCCCTAAAGCGTTGTCGTACCCTCACCTGGAACCTAAACCGTCCCCAGCCCCCAACCCTAACCCTAGCCCGAACCCTAACCCTAACCCTTCCCCGAAGCCTGACCCTCACACGTGACCTACTCCTAACGCGTACGTTAACACTAAACCGCGCCCTCACACACACACTCCCCCTAAAGCGTTGACGTACCCTCACCTGGACCCTAAACCGTCCCCGTCCCCTGACCCTAACCCTAGCCCGAACCCTAACCCTGAAAATTCCCCGAAGCCTGACCCTCACCCGTCCCCTAATCCTAACCCGTACGCTAACACTAACCCGCGCCCTCACACGCACGCTCCCCCTAAAGTGTTGCCGTACCCTCACCTGGACCCTAAACCGTCCCCGTCCCCTAACCCTAACCCTAGCCCGAACCCTAACCCTGACCCTTCCCCGAAGCCTGACCCTCACCCTTCCCCTAATCCTAACCCGTACGCTAACACTAACCCGCGCCCTCACACGCACGCTCCCCCTAAAGCGTTGCCGTAGCCTCACCTGGACCCTAATCCGTCCCCGTCACCTAACCCTAACCCTATCCCGAACCCTAACCCTGACCCTTCCCCGAAGCCTGACGCTCACCCGTCCCCTAATCCTAACACGTACGCTAACACTAACCCGCGCCCTCACACGCACGCTCCCCCTAAAGCGTTGCCGTAGCCTCACCTGGACCCTAAACCGTCCCCGTCCCCTAACCCTAACCCTAGCCCGAACCCTAACCCTAACCCTTCCCCGAAGCCTGACCCTCACCCGTCCCCTAATCCTAACCCGTACGCTAACACTAACCCGCGCCCTCACACGCACGCTCCCCCTAAAGCGTTGCCGTACCCTCACCTGGACCCTAAACCGTCCCCGTCCCCTAACCCTAACCCTAGCCCGAACCCTAACCCTGACCCTTCCCCTAAGCCTGACCCTCACCCGTCCCCTAATCCTAACCCGTACGATAACACTAACCCGCGCCCTCACACGCACGCTCCCCCTAAAGCGTTGCCGTAGCCTCACCTGGACCTTAAACCGTCCCCGTCCCCTAATCCTAACCCTAGCCCGAACCCTAACCCTAACCCTTCCCCGAAGCCTGACCCTCACCCGTGCCCTAATACTAACCCGTACGCTAACACTAACCCGCGCCCTCACACGCACGCTCCCCCTAAAGCGTTGCCGTACCCTCACCTGGACCCTAAACCGTCCCCGTCCCCTAACCCTAACCCTAGCCCGAACCCTAACCCTAACCCTTCCCCGAAGCCTGACCCTCACCCGTCCCCTAATCCTAACCCGTACGCTAACACTAACCCGCGCCCTCACACGCACGCTCCCCCTAAAGCGTTGCCGTACCCTCACCTGGACCCTAAACCGTCCCCGTCCCCTAACCCTAACCCTAACCCTAGCCCGAACGCTAACCCTAACCCTTCCCCGAAGCCTGACCCTCACCCGTCCCCTAATCCTAACCCGTACGCTAACACTAACCCGCGCCCTCACACGCACGCTCCCCCTAAAGCTTTGCCGTACCCTCACCTGGACCCTAAACCGTCCCCGTCCCCTAACCCTAACCCTAGCCCGAACCCTAACCCTAACCCTTCACCGAAGCCTGACCCTCACCCGTCCCCTAATCCTAATCCGTACGCTAACACTAACCCGCGCCCTCACACGCACGCTCCCCCTAAAGCGTTGCCGTACCCTCACCTGGACCCTAAACCGTCCCCGGCCCCTAACCCTAACCCTAGCCCGAACCCTAACCCTAACCCTTCTCCGAAGCCTGACCCTCACCCGTGCCCTAATACTAACCCGTACGCTAACACTAATCCGCGCCCTCGCACGCACGCTCCCCCTAAAGCGTTGCCGTACCCTCACCTGGACCCTAAACCGTCCCCGTCCCCTAACCCTAACCCTAGCCCGAACCCTAACCCTAACCCTTCCCCGAAGCCTGACCCTCACCGTCCCCTAATCCTAACCCGTACGCTAACACTAACCCGCGCCCTCACATGCACGCTCCCCCTAAAGCGTTGCCGTACCCTCACCTGGACCCTAAACCGTCCCCGTCCCCTAACCCTAACCCTAGCCCGAACCCTAAACCTAACCCTAACCCTTCCCCGAAGCCTGACCCTCACCCGTCCCCTAATCCTAACACATACGCTAACACTAACCCGCGCCCTCACACGCACGCTCCCCCTAAAGCGTTGCCGTACCCTCACCTGGACCCTAAACCGTCCCCGTCCCCTAACCCTAACCCTAGCCCGAACCCTAACCCTAACCCTTCCCCGAAGCCTGACCCTCACCCGTCCCCTAATCCTAACGCGTACGCTAACACTAACCCGCGCCCTCACACGCACGCTCCCCCTAAAGCGTTGCCGTACCCTCACCTGGACCCTAAACCGTCCCCGTCCCCTAACCCTAACCCTAGCCCGAACCCTAACCCTAACCCTTCCCCGGAGCCTGACCCTCACCCGTGCCCTAATCCTAACCCGTACGCTAACACTAACCCGCGTCCTCACACGCACGCTCCCCCTAAAGCGTTGCCGTACCCTCACCTGGACCCTAAACCGTCCCCGTCCCCTAACCCTAACCCTTCCCCGAACCCTAACCCTAACACTTCCCCGAAGCCTGACCCTCACCCGTCCCCTAATCCTAACCCGTACGCTAACACTAACCCGCGCCCTCACACGCACGCTCCCCCTAAAGCGTTGCCGTACCCTCACCTGGACCCTAAACCGTCCCCGGCCCCTAACCCTAACCCTAGAACGAACCCTAACCCTAACCCTTCCCCGAAGCCTGACCCTCACCCGTCCCCTAATCCTAACCCGTACGCTAACACTAACCCGCGCCCTCACACGCACGCTCTCCCTAAAGCGTTGCCGTACCATCAGCTGGACCCTAAACCGTCCCCATCCCCTAACCCTAACCCTAGCCCGAACCCTAACCCTAACCCTTCCCCGAAGCCTGACCCTCACCCGTGCCCTAATCCTAACCCGTACGCTAACACTATCCCGCGCCCTCACACGCACGCTCCCCCTAAAGCGTTGCCGTACCCTCACCTGGACCCTAAACCGTCCCCGTCCCCTAACCCTAACCCTAGCCCGAACCCTAACCCTGACCCTTCCCCGAAGCCTGACCCTCACCCATCCCATAATCCTAACCCGTACGCTAACACTAACCCGCGCCCTCACACGCACGCTCCCCCTAAAGCGTTGCCGGAACCTCACCTGGACCCTAAACCGTCCCCGTCCCCTAACCCTAACCCTAGCCCGAACCCTAACCCTAAACCTTCCCCGAAGCCTGACCCTCACCCGTCCCCTAATCCTAACCCGTACGCTAACACTAACCCGCGCCCTCACACGCACGCTCCCCCTAAAGCGTTGCCGTACCCTCACCTGGACCCTAAACCGTCCCAGTCCCCTAACCCTAACCCTAGCCCGAACCCTAACACTGACCCTTCCCCGAAGCCTGACCCTCACCCGTCCCCTAATCCTAACCCGTACGCTAACACTAACCCGCGCCCTCACACGCACGCTCCCCCTAAAGCGTTGCCGTACCCTCACCTGGACCCTAAACCGTCCCCGTCCCCTAACCCTAGGCCGAACCCTAACCCTGACCCTTCCCCGAAGCCTGACTCTCACCCATCCCATAATCCTAACCCGTACGCTAACACTAACCCGCGCCCTCACACGCACGCTCCCCCTAAAGCGTTGCCGGAACCTCACCTGGACCCTAAACCGTCCCCGTCCCCTAACCCTAACCCTAGCCCGAACCCTAACCCTAAACCTTCCCCGAAGCCTGACCCTCACCCGTCCCCTAATCCTAACCCGTACGCTAACACTAACCCGTGCCCTCACACGCACGCTCCCCCTAAAGCGTTGTCGTACCCTCACCTGGACCCTAAACCGTCCACGGCCCCTAACCCTAACCCTAGCCCGAACCCTAACCCTAACCCTTCCCCGAAGCCTGACCCTCACCCGTCCCCGAATCCTAACCCGTACGCTAACACTCACCCGCGCCCTCACACGCACGCTCCCCCTAAAATGTTGCTGTACCCTCACCTGGACCCTAAACTGTCCCCGTCCCCTAACCCTAACCCTAGCCCGAACTCTAACCCTGACCCTTCCCCGAAGCCTGACCCTCACCCGTCCCCTAATCCTAACCCGTACGCTAACACTAACCCGCGCCCTCACACGCACGCTCCCCTTAAATCGTTGCCGTACCCTCACCTGGACCCTAAACCGTCCCCGTCCCCTAACCCTAACCCTATCCCGAACCCTAACCCTGACCCTTCCCCGAAGCCTGACCCTCACCCGTCCCCTAATCCTAACCCGTACGCTAACACTAACCCGCGCCCTCACACGCACGCTCCCCCTAAAGCGTTGCCGTAGCCTCACCTGGACCGTAAACCGTCCCCGTCCCCTAACCCTAACCCTAGCCCGAACCCTAACCCTAACCCTTCCCCGAAGCCTGACCCTCACCCGTCCCCTAATCCTAACCCGTACGCTAACACTAACCCGCGCCCTCACACGCACGCTCCCCCTAAAGCGTTGCCGTACCCTCACCTGGACCCTAAACCGTCCCCGTCCCTTAACCCTAACCCTAGCCAGAACCCTAACCCTAACCCTAACCCTTCCCCGAAGCCTGACCCTCACCCGTCCCCTAATCCTAACCCGTACGCTAACACTAACCCGCGCCCTCACACGCACGCTCCCCCTAAAGCGTTGCCGTACCCTCACCTGGACCCTAAACCGTCCCCGTCCCCTAACCCTAACCCTAGCCCAAACCCTAACACTGACCCTTCCCCGAAGCCTGACCCTCACCCGTCCCCTAATCCTAACCCGTACGCTAACACTAACCCGCGCCCTCACACGCACGCTCCCCCTAAAACGTTGCCGTACCCTCACCTGGACCCTAAACCGTCCCCGTCCCCTAACCCTAACCCTAGCCCGAACCCTAACCCTAACCCTTCCCCGAAGCCTGACCCTCACCCGTCCCCTAATCCTAACCCGTACGCTAACACTAATCCGTGCCCTCACACGCAAGCTCCCCCTAAAGCGTTGTCGTACCCTCACCTGGGCCCTAAACCGTCCCCAGCCCCTAACCCTAACCCTAGCCCGAACCCTAACCCTAACCCTTCCCCGAAGCCTGACCCTCACACGTGACCTACTCCTAACGCGTACGCTAACAAAACCTGCGCCCTCACACACACGCTCCCCCTAAAGCGTTGCCGTACCCTCACCTGGACCCTAAACCGTCCCCGTCCCCTAACCCTAACCCTAGCCCGAACCCTAACCCTGACCCTTCCCCGAAGCCTGACCCTCACCCGTCCCCTAATCCTAACCCGTACGCTAACACTAACCCGCGCCCTCACACGCACGCTCCCCCTAAAGTGTTGTCGTACCCTCACCTGGACCCTAAACCGTCCCCGTCCCCTAACCCTAACCCTAGCCCGAACCCTAACCCTGACCCTTCCCCTAAGCCTGACCCTCACCCGTCCCCTAATCCTAACCCGTACGATAACACTAACCCGCGCCCTCACACGCACGCTCCCCCTAAAGCGTTGCCGTAGCCTCACCTGGACCCTAAACCGTCCCCGTCCCCTAACCCTAACCCTAGCCAGAACCCTAACCCTAACCCTTCCCCGAAGCCTGACCCTCACCCGTGCCCTAATACTAACCCGTACGCTAACACTAACCCGCGCCCTCACACGCACGCTCCCCCTAAAGCGTTGCTGTACCCTCACCTGGACCCTAAACCGTCCCCGTCCCCTAACACTAACCCTAGCCCGAACCCTAACCCTAACCCTTCCCCGAAGCCTGACCCTCACCCGTCCCCTAATCCTAACCCGTACGCTAACACTAACCCGCGCCCTCACACGCACGCTCACCCTAAAGCGTTGCCGTACCCTCACCTGGACCCTAAACCGTCCCCGTCCCCTAACCCTAACCCTAGCCCGAACCCTAACCCTGACCCTTCCCCGAAGCCTGACCCTCACCCGTCCCATAATCCTAACCCGTACGCTAACACTAACCCGCGCCCTCACACGCACGCTCCCCCTAAAACGTTGCCGTACCCTCACCTGGACCCTAAAACGTCCCCGTCCCCTAACCCTAACCCTAGCCCGAACCCTAACCCTAACCCTTCCCCGAAGCCTGACCCTCACCCGTCCCCTAATCCTAACCCGTACGCTAACACTAATCCGTGCCCTCACACGCACGCTCCCCCTAAAGCGTTGTCGTACCCTCACCTGGAACCTAAACCGTCCCCAGCCCCCAACCCTAACCCTAGCCCGAACCCTAACCCTAACCCTTCCCCGAAGCCTGACCCTCACACGTGACCTACTCCTAACGCGTACGTTAACACTAAACCGCGCCCTCACACACACACTCCCCCTAAAGCGTTGACGTACCCTCACCTGGACCCTAAACCGTCCCCGTCCCCTACCCTAACCCTAGCCCGAACCCTAACCCTGAAAATTCCCCGAAGCCTGACCCTCACCCGTCCCCTAATCCTAACCCGTACGCTAACACTAACCCGCGCCCTCACACGCACGCTCCCCCTAAAGTGTTGCCGTACCCTCACCTGGACCCTAAACCGTCCCCGTCCCCTAACCCTAACCCTAGCCCGAACCCTAACCCTGACCCTTCCCCGAAGCCTGACCCTCACCCGTCCCCTAATCCTAACCCGTACGCTAACACTAACCCGCGCCCTCACACGCACGCTCCCCCTAAAGCGTTGCCGTAGCCTCACCTGGACCCTAATCCGTCCCCGTCACCTAACCCTAACCCTATCCCGAACCCTAACCCTGACCCTTCCCCGAAGCCTGACGCTCACCCGTCCCCTAATCCTAACACGTACGCTAACACTAACCCGCGCCCTCACACGCACGCTCCCCCTAAAGCGTTGCCGTAGCCTCACCTGGACCCTAAACCGTCCCCGTCCCCTAACCCTAACCCTAGCCCGAACCCTAACCCTAACCCTTCCCCGAAGCCTGACCCTCACCCGTCCCCTAATCCTAACCCGTACGCTAACACTAACCCGCGCCCTCACACGCACGCTCCCCCTAAAGCGTTGCCGTACCCTCACCTGGACCCTAAACCGTCCCCGTCCCCTAACCCTAACCCTAGCCCGAACCCTAACCCTGACCCTTCCCCTAAGCCTGACCCTCACCCGTCCCCTAATCCTAACCCGTACGATAACACTAACCCGCGCCCTCACACGCACGCTCCCCCTAAAGCGTTGCCGTAGCCTCACCTGGACCCTAAACCGTCCCCGTCCCCTAATCCTAACCCTAGCCCGAACCCTAACCCTAACCCTTCCCCGAAGCCTGACCCTCACCCGTGCCCTAATACTAACCCGTACGCTAACACTAACCCGCGCCCTCACACGCACGCTCCCCCTAAAGCGTTGCCGTACCCTCACCTGGACCCTAAACCGTCCCCGTCCCCTAACCCTAACCCTAGCCCGAACCCTAACCCTAACCCTTCCCCGAAGCCTGACCCTCACCCGTCCCCTAATCCTAACCCGTACGCTAACACTAACCCGCGCCCTCACACGCACGCTCCCCCTAAAGCGTTGCCGTACCCTCACCTGGACCCTAAACCGTCCCCGTCCCCTAACCCTAACCCTAACCCTAGCCCGAACGCTAACCCTAACCCTTCCCCGAAGCCTGACCCTCACCCGTCCCCTAATCCTAACCCGTACGCTAACACTAACCCGCGCCCTCACACGCACGCTCCCCCTAAAGCTTTGCCGTACCCTCACCTGGACCCTAAACCGTCCCCGTCCCCTAACCCTAACCCTAGCCCTAACCCTAACCCTAACCCTTCACCGAAGCCTGACCCTCACCCGTCCCCTAATCCTAATCCGTACGCTAACACTAACCCGCGCCCTCACACGCACGCTCCCCCTAAAGCGTTGCCGTACCCTCACCTGGACCCTAAACCGTCCCCGGCCCCTAACCCTAACCCTAGCCCGAACCCTAACCCTAACCCTTCACCGAAGCCTGACCCTCACCCGTGCCCTAATACTAACCCGTACGCTAACACTAATCCGCGCCCTCGCACGCACGCTCCCCCTAAAGCGTTGCCGTACCCTCACCTGGACCCTAAACCGTCCCCGTCCCCTAACCCTAACCCTAGCCCGAACCCTAACCCTAACCCTTCCCCGAAGCCTGACCCTCACCCGTCCCCTAATCCTAACCCGTACGCTAACACTAACCCGCGCCCTCACATGCACGCTCCCCCTAAAGCGTTGCCGTACCCTCACCTGGACCCTAAACCGTCCCCGTCCCCTAACCCTAACCCTAGCCCGAACCCTAACACTAACCCTAACCCTTCCCCGAAGCCTGACCCTCACCCGTCCCCTAATCCTAACCCATACGCTAACACTACCCCGCGCCCTCACACGCACGCTCCCCCTAAAGCGTTGCCGTACCCTCACCTGGACCCTAAACCGTCCCCGTCCCCTAACCCTAACCCTAGCCCGAACCCTAACCCTAACCCTTCCCCGAAGCCTGACCCTCACCCGTCCCCTAATCCTAACACATACGCTAACACTAACCCGCGCCCTCACACGCACGCTCCCCCTAAAGCGTTGCCGTACCCTCACCTGGACCCTAAACCGTCCCCGTCCCCTAACCCTAACCCTAGCCCGAACCCTAACCCTAACCCTTCCCCGAAGCCTGACCCTCACCCGTCCCCTAATCCTAACGCGTACGCTAACACTAACCCGCGCCCTCACACGCACGCTCCCCCTAAAGCGTTGCCGTACCCTCACCTGGACCCTAAACCGTCCCCGTCCCCTAACCCTAACCCTTCCCCGAACCCTAACCCTAACACTTCCCCGAAGCCTGACCCTCACCCGTCCCCTAATCCTAACCCGTACGCTAACACTAACCCGCGCCCTCACACGCACGCTCCCCCTAAAGCGTTGCCGTACCCTCACCTGGACCCTAAACCGTCCCCGTCCCCTAACCCTAACCCTTCCCCGAACCCTAACCCTAACACTTCCCCGAAGCCTGACCCTCACCCGTCCCCTAATCCTAACCCGTACGCTAACACTAACCCGCGCCCTCACACGCACGCTCCCCCTAAAGCGTTGCCGTACCCTCACCTGGACCCTAAACCGTCCCCGGCCCCTAACCCTAACCCTAGAACGAACCCTAACCCTAACCCTTCCCCGAAGCCTGACCCTCACCCGTCCCCTAATCCTAACCCGTACGCTAACACTAACCCGCGCCCTCACACGCACGCTCTCCCTAAAGCGTTGCCGTACCATCAGCTGGACCCTAAACCGTCCCCATCCCCTAACCCTAACCCTAGCCCGAACCCTAACCCTAACCCTTCCCCGAAGCCTGACCCTCACCCGTGCCCTAATCCTAACCCGTACGCTAACACTAACCCGCGCCCTCACACGCACGCTCCCCCTAAAGCGTTGCTGTACCCTCACCTGGACCCTAAACCGTCCCCGTCCCCTAACCCTAACCCTAGCCCGAACCCTAACCCTGACCCTTCCCCGAAGCCTGACCCTCACCCGTCCCCTAATCCTAACCCGTACGCTAACACTAACCCGCGCTCTCACACGCACGCTCCCCCTAAAGTGTTGCCGTACCCTCACCTGGACCCTAAACCGTCCCCGTCCCCTAACCCTAACCCTAGCCCGAACCCTAACCCTGACCCTTCCCCGAAGCCTGACCCTCACCCGTCCCCTAATCCTAACCCGTACGCTAACACTAACCCGCGCCCTCACACGCACGCTCCCCCTAAAGCGTTGCCGTAGCCTCACCTGGACCCTAAACCGTCCCCGTCCCCTAACCCTAACCCTAGCCCGAACCCTAACCCTAACCCTTCCCCGAAGCCTGACCCTCACCCGTCCCCTAATCCTAACCCGTACGCTAACACTAACCCGCGCCCTCACACGCACGCTCCACCTAAAGCGTTGCTGTACCCTCACCTGGACCCTAAACCGTCCCCGTCCCTTAACCCTAACCCTAGCCAGAACCCTAACCCTAACCCTAACCCTTCCCCGAAGCCTGACCCTCACCCGTCCCCTAATCCTAACCCGTACGCTAACACTAACCCGCGCCCTCACACGCACGCTCCCCCTAAAGCGTTGCCGTACCCTCACCTGGACCCTAAACCGTCCCCGTCCCCTTACCCTAACCCTAGCCCAAACCCTAACACTGACCCTTCCCCGAAGCCTGACCCTCACCCGTCCCCTAATCCTAACCCGTACGCTAACACTAACCCGCGCCCTCACACGCACGCTCCCCCTAAAGCGTTGCCGTACCCTCACCTGGACCCTAAACCGTCCCCGTCCCCTAACCCTAACCCTAGCCCGAACCCTAACCCTGAACCTTCCCCGAAGCCTGACCCTCACCCATCCCATAATCCTAACCCGTACGCTAACACTAACCCGCGCCCTCACACGCACGCTCCCCCTAAAGCGTTGCCGGAACCTCACCTGGACCCTAAACCGTCCCCGTCCCCTAACCCTAACCCTAGCCCGAACCCTAACCCTAAACCTTCCCCGAAGCCTGACCCTCACCCGTCCCCTAATCCTAACCCGTACGCTAACACTAACCCGCGCCCTCACACGCACGCTCCCCCTAAAGCGTTGCCGTACCCTCACCTGGACCCTAAACCGTCCCAGTCCCCTAACCCTAACCCTAGCCCGAACCCTAACACTGACCCTTCCCCGAAGCCTGACCCTCACCCGTCCCCTAATCCTAACCCGTACGCTAACACTAACCCGCGCCCTCACACGCACGCTCCCCCTAAAACGTTGCCGTACCCTCACCTGGACCCTAAACCGTCCCCGTCCCCTAACCCTAGGCCGAACCCTAACCCTGACCCTTCCCCGAAGCCTGACTCTCACCCATCCCATAATCCTAACCCGTACGCTAACACTAACCCGCGCCCTCACACGCACGCTCCCCCTAAAGCGTTGCCGGAACCTCACCTGGACCCTAAACCGTCCCCGTCCCCTAACCCTAACCCTAGCCCGAACCCTAACCCTAAACCTTCCCCGAAGCCTGACCCTCACCCGTCCCCTAATCCTAACCCGTACGCTAACACTAACCCGTGCCCTCACACGCACGCTCCCCCTAAAGCGTTGTCGTACCCTCACCTGGACCCTAAACCGTCCACGGCCCCTAACCCTAACCCTAGCCCGAACCCTAACCCTAACCCTTCCCCGAAGCCTGACCCTCACCCGTCCCCGAATCCTAACCCGTACGCTAACACTCACCCGCGCCCTCACACGCACGCTCCCCCTAAAATGTTGCTGTACCCTCACCTGGACCCTAAACTGTCCCCGTCCCCTAACCCTAACCCTAGCCCGAACTCTAACCCTGACCCTTCCCCGAAGCCTGACCCTCACCCGTCCCCTAATCCTAACCCGTACGCTAACACTAACCCGCGCCCTCACACGCACGCTCCCCTTAAATCGTTGCCGTACCCTCACCTGGACCCTAAACCGTCCCCGTCCCCTAACCCTAACCCTATCCCGAACCCTAACCCTGACCCTTCCCCGAAGCCTGACCCTCACCCGTCCCCTAATCCTAACCCGTACGCTAACACTAACCCGCGCCCTCACACGCACGCTCCCCCTAAAGCGTTGCCGTAGCCTCACCTGGACCCTAAACCGTCCCCGTCCCCTAACCCTAACCCTAGCCCGAACCCTAACCCTAACCCTTCCCCGAAGCCTGACCCTCACCCGTCCCCTAATCCTAACCCGTACGCTAACACTAACCCGCGCCCTCACACGCACGCTCCCCCTAAAGCGTTGCCGTACCCTCACCTGGACCCTAAACCGTCCCCGTCCCTTAACCCTAACCCTAGCCAGAACCCTAACCCTAACCCTAACCCTTCCCCGAAGCCTGACCCTCACCCGTCCCCTAATCCTAACCCGTACGCTAACACTAACCCGCGCCCTCACACGCACGCTCCCCCTAAAGCGTTGCCGTACCCTCACCTGGACCCTAAACCGTCCCCGTCCCCTAACCCTAACCCTAGCCCAAACCCTAACACTGACCCTTCCCCGAAGCCTGACCCTCACCCGTCCCCTAATCCTAACCCGTACGCTAACACTAACCCGCGCCCTCACACGCACGCTCCCCCTAAAGCGTTGCCGTACCCTCACCTGGACCCTAAACCGTCCCCGTCCCCTAACCCTAACCCTAGCCCGAACCCTAACCCTGACCCTTCCCCGAAGCCTGACCCTCACCCATCCCATAATCCTAACCCGTACGCTAACACTAACCCGCGCCCTCACACGCACGCTCCCCCTAAAGCGTTGCCGGAACCTCACCTGGACCCTAAACCGTCCCCGTCCCCTAACCCTAACCCTAGCCCGAACCCTAACCCTAAACCTTCCCCGAAGCCTGACCCTCACCCGTCCCCTAATCCTAACCCGTACGCTAACACTAACCCGCGCCCTCACACGCACGCTCCCCCTAAAGCGTTGCCGTACCCTCACCTGGACCCTAAACCGTCCCCGTCCCCTAACCCTAACCCTAGCCCGAACCCTAACACTGACCCTTCCCCGAAGCCTGACCCTCACCCGTCCCCTAATCCTAACCCGTACGCTAACACTAACCCGCGCCCTCACACGCACGCTCCCCCTAAAGCGTTGCCGTACCCTCACCTGGACCCTAAACCGTCCCCGGCCCCTAACCCTAACCCTAGAACGAACCCTAACCCTAACCCTTCCCCGAAGCCTGACCCTCACCCGTCCCCTAATCCTAACCCGTACGCTAACACTAACCCGCGCCCTCACACGCACGCTCCCCCTAAAGCGTTGCCGTACCCTCACCTGGACCCTAAACCGTCCCCGTCCCCTAACCCTAAACCTAGCCCTAACCCTAACCCTAACCCTTCCCCGAAGCCTGACCCTCACCCGTCCCCGAATCCTAACCCGTACGCTAACACTAACCCGCGCCCTCACACGCACGCTCCCCCTAAAGCGTTGCCGTACCCTCACCTGGACCCTAAACCGTCCCCGGCCCCTAACCCTAACCCTAGCCCGAACCCTAACCCTAACCCTTCCCCGAACCCTGACCCTCACCCGTCCCCTAATCCTAACACGTACGCTAACACTAACCCGCGCCCTCACACGCACGCTCCCCCTAAAGCGTTGCCGTACCCTCACCTGGACCCTAAACCGTCCCCGTCCCCTAACCCTAACCCTAGCCCGAACCCTAACCCTAACCCTTCCCCGAAGCCTGACCCTCACCCGTCCCCTAATCCTAACCCGTACGCTAACACTAACCCGCGCCCTCACACGCACGCTCACCCTAAAGCGTTGCCGTACCCTCACCTGGACCCTAAACCGTCCCCGTCCCCTAACCCTAGGCCGAACCCTAACCCTGACCCTTCCCCAAAGCCTGACCCTCACCCATCCCATAATCCTAAACCGTACGCTAACACTAACCCGCGCCCTCACACGCACGCTCCCCCTAAAGCGTTGCCGGAACCTCACCTGGACCCTAAACCGTCCCCGTCCCCTAACCCTAACCCTAGCCCGAACCCTAACCCTAAACCTTCCCCGAAGCCTGACCCTCACCCGTCCCCTAATCCTAACCCGTACGCTAACACTAACCCGTGCCCTCACACGCACGCTCCCCCTAAAGCGTTGTCGTACCCTCACCTGGACCCTAAACCGTCACCGTCCCTTAACCCTAACCCTAGCCAGAACCCTAACCCTAACCCTAACCCTTCCCCGAAGCCTGACCCTCACCCGTCCCCTAATCCTAACCCGTACGCTAACACTAACCCGCGCCCTCACACGCACGCTCCCCCTAAAGCGTTGCCGTACCCTCACCTGGACCCTAAACCGTCCCCGTCCCCTAACCCTAACCCTAGCCCGAACGCTAACCCTGACCCTTCCCCGAAGCCTGACCCTCACCCATCCCATAATCCTAACCCGTACGCTAACACTAACCCGCGCCCTCACACGCACGCTCCCCCTAAAGCGTTGCCGGAACCTCACCTGGACCCTAAACCGTCCCCGTCCCCTAACCCTAACCCTAGCCCGAACCCTAACCCTAAACCTTCCCCGAAGCCTGACCCTCACCCGTCCCCTAATCCTAACCCGTACGCTAACACTAACCCGCGCCCTCACACGCACGCTCCCCCTAAAGCGTTGCCGTACCCTCACCTGGACCCTAAACCGTCCCCGTCCCCTAACCCTAACTCTAGCCCAAACCCTAACACTGACCCTTCCCCGAAGCCTGACCCTCACCCGTCCCCTAATCCTAACCCGTACGCTAACACTAACCCGCGCCCTCACACGCACGCTCCCCCTAAAGCGTTGCCGTACCCTCACCTGGACCCTAAACCGTCCCCGTCCCCTAACCCTAACCCTAGCCCGAACCCTAACCCTGACCCTTCCCCGAAGCCTGACCCTCACCCATCCCATAATCCTAACCCGTACGCTAACACTAACCCGCGCCCTCACACGCACGCTCCCCCTAAAGCGTTGCCGGAACCTCACCTGGACCCTAAACCGTCCCCGTCCCCTAACCCTAACCCTAGCCCGAACCCTAACCCTAAACCTTCCCCGAAGCCTGACCCTCACCCGTCCCCTAATCCTAACCCGTACGCTAACACTAACCCGCGCCCTCACACGCACGCTCCCCCTAAAGCGTTGCCGTACCCTCACCTGGACCCTAAACCGTCCCCATCCCCTAACCCTAACCCTAGCCCGAACCCTAACACTGACCCTTCCCCGAAGCCTGACCCTCACCCGTCCCCTAATCCTAACCCGTACGCTAACACTAACCCGCGCCCTCACACGCACGCTCCCCCTAAAGCGTTGCCGTACCCTCACCTGGACCCTAAACCGTCCCCGTCCCATAACCCTAGGCCGAACCCTAACCCTGACACTTCCCCAAAGCCTGACCCTCACCCATCCCATAATCCTAAACCGTACGCTAACACTAACCCGCGCCCTCACACGCACGCTCCCCCTAAAGCGTTGCCGTACCCTCACCTGGACCCTAAACCGTCCCCGTCCCCTAACCCTAACCCTAGCCCGAACCCTAACCCTAAACCTTCCCCGAAGCCTGACCCTCACCCGTCCCCTAATCCTAACCCGTACGCTAACACTAACCCGCGCCCTCACACGCACGCTCCCCCTAAAGCGTTGCCGTACCCTCACCTGGACCCTAAACCGTCCCCGTCCCCTAACCCTAACCCTAGCCCGAACCCTAACACTGACCCTTCCGCGAAGCCTGACCCTCACCCGTCCCCTAATCCTAACCCGTACGCTAACACTAACCCGTACCCTCACACGCACGCTCCCCCTAAAGCGTTGTCGTACCCTCACCTGGACCCTAAACCGTCCACGGCCCCTAACCCTAACCCTAGCCCGAATCCTAACCCTAACCCTTCCCCGAAGCCTGACCCTCACCCGTCCCCGAATCCTAACCCGTACGCTAACACTAACCCGCGCCCTCACACGCACGCTCCCCCTAAAGCGTTGCTGTACCCTCACCTGGACCCTAAACCGTCCCCGTCCCCTAACCCTAACCCTAGCCCGAACCCTAACCCTGACCCTTTCCCGAAGCCTGACCCTCACCCGTCCCCTAATCCTAACCCGTACGCTAACACTAACCCACGCCCTCACACGCACGCTCCCCTTAAAGCGTTGCCGTACCCTCACCTGGACCCTAAACCGTCCCCGTCCCCTAACCATAACCCTAGCCCGAACCCTAACCCTAACCCTTCCCCGAAGCCTGACCCTCACCCGTCCCCTAATCCTAACCCGTACGCTAACACTAATCCGTGCCCTCACACGCACGCTCCCCCTAAAGCGTTGTCGTACCCTCACCTGGACCCTAAACCGTCCCCAGCCCCTAACCCTAACCCTAGCCCGAACCCTAACCCTAACCCTTCCCCGAAGCCTGACCCTCACACGTGACCTACTCCTAACGCGTACGCTAACAAAACCTGCGCCCTCACACACACGCTCCCCCTAAAGCGTTGCCGTACCCTCACCTGGACCCTAAACCGTCCCCGTCCCCTAACCCTAACCCTAGCCCGAACCCTAACCCTAACCCTTCCCCGAAGCCTGACCCTCACCCGTCCCCTAATCCTAACCCGTACGCTAACACTAACCCGCACCCTCACACGCACGCTCCCCCTAAAGCGTTGCCGTACCCTCACCTGGACCCTAAACCGTCCCCGTCCCCTAACCCTAACCCTAAGCCTAGCCCGAACGCTAACCCTAACCCTTCCCCGAAGCCTGACCCTCACCCGTCCCCTAATCCTAACCCGTACGCTAACACTAACCCGCGCCCTCACACGCACGCTCCCCCTAAAGCGTTGCCGTACCCTCACCTGGACCCTAAACCGTCCCCGGCCCCTAACCCTAACCCTAGCCCGAACCCTAACCCTAACCCTTCCCCGAAGCCTGACCCTCACCCGTCCCCTAATCCTAACCCGTACGCTAACACTAACCCGCGCCCTCACACGCACGCTCCCCCTAAAGCGTTGCCGTACCCTCACCTGGACCCTAAACCGTCCCCGGCCCCTAACCCTAACCCTAGCCCGAACCCTAACCCTAACCCTTCCCCGAAGCCTGACCCTCACCCGTCCCCTAATCCTAACCCATACGCTAACACTAACCCACGCCCTCACACGCACGCTCCCCCTAAAGCGTTGCCGTACCCTCACCTTGACCCTAAACCGTCCCCGTCCCCTAACCCTAACCCTAGCCCGAACCCTAACCCTAACCCTTCCCCGAAGCCTGACCCTCACCCGTCCCCTAATCCTAACCCGTACGCTAACACTAACCCACGCCCTCACACGCACGCTCCCCCTAAAGCGTTGCCGTACCCTCACCTGGACCCTAAACCGTCCCCGTCCCCTAACCCTAACCCTCGCCCGAACTCTAACCCTGACACTTCCCCGAAGCCTGACCCTCACCCGTCCCCTAATCCTAACCCGTACGCTAACACTAACCCGCGCCCTCACATGCACGCTCCCCTTAAA
This sequence comes from Delphinus delphis, assembly GCF_949987515.2. Classification (NCBI taxonomy): domain Eukaryota; kingdom Metazoa; phylum Chordata; class Mammalia; order Artiodactyla; family Delphinidae; genus Delphinus; species Delphinus delphis. The sequence goes on from NC_082695.1 coordinate 36,194,783, forward strand.
GCGTTGCCGTACCCTCACCTGGACCCTAAACCGTCCCCGTCCCCTAACCCTAACCCTAGCCCGAACCCTAACCCTAACCCTTCCCCGGAGCCTGACCCTCACCCGTGCCCTAATCCTAACCCGTACGCTAACACTAACCCGCGTCCTCACACGCACGCTCTCCCTAAAGCGTTGCCGTACCCTCACCTGGACCCTAAACCGTCCCCGTCCCCTAACCCTAACCCTAGCCCGAACCCTAACACTAACCCTTCCCCGAAGCCTGACCCTCACCCGTCCCCTAATCCTAACCCGTACGCTAACACTAACCCGCGCCCTCACACGCACGCTCCCCCTAAAGCGTTGCCGTACCCTCACCTGGACCCTAAACCGTCCCCGGCCCCTAACCCTAACCCTAGCCCGAACCCTAACCCTAACCCTTCCCCGAAGCCTGACCCTCACCCGTCCCCTAATCCTAACCCATACGCTAACACTAACCCACGCCCTCACACGCACGCTCCCCCTAAAGCGTTGCCGTACCCTCACCTTGACCCTAAACCGTCCCCGTCCCCTAACCCTAACCCTAGCCCGAACCCTAACCCTAACCCTTCCCCGAAGCCTGACCCTCACCCGTCCCCTAATCCTAACCCGTACGCTAACACTAACCCACGCCCTCACACGCACGCTCCCCCTAAAGCGTTGCCGTACCCTCACCTGGACCCTAAACCGTCCCCGTCCCCTAACCCTAACCCTCGCCCGAACTCTAACCCTGACACTTCCCCGAAGCCTGACCCTCACCCGTCCCCTAATCCTAACCCGTACGCTAACACTAACCCGCGCCCTCACATGCACGCTCCCCTTAAAGCGTTGCCGTACCCTCACCTGGACCCTAAACCGTCCCCGTCCCCTAACCCTAACCCTAGCCCGAACCCTAACCCTAACCCTTCCCCGGAGCCTGACCCTCACCCGTGCCCTAATCCTAACCCGTACGCTAACACTAACCCGCGTCCTCACACGCACGCTCTCCCTAAAGCGTTGCCGTACCCTCACCTGGACCCTAAACCGTCCCCGTCCCCTAACCCTAACCCTAGCCCGAACCCTAACACTAACCCTTCCCCGAAGCCTGACCCTCACCCGTCCCCTAATCCTAACCCGTACGCTAACACTAACCCGTGCCCTCACACGCACGCTCCCCCTAAAGCGTTGCCGTACCCTCACCTGGACCCTAAACCGTCCCCGGCCCCTAACCCTAACCCTAGAACGAACCCTAACCCTAACACTTCCCCGAAGCCTGACCCTCACCCGTCCCCTAATCCTAACCCGTACGCTAACACTAACCCGCGACCTCACACGCACGCTCTCCCTAAAGCGTTGCCGTACCATCAGCTGGACCCTAAACCGTCCCCATCCCCTAACCCTAACCCTAGCCCGAACCCTAACCCTAACCCTTCCCCGAAGCCTGACCCTCACCCGTGCCCTAATCCTAACCCGTACGCTAACACTAACCCGCGCCCTCACACGCACGCTCCCCCTAAAGCGTTGCCGTACCCTCACCTGGACCCTAAACCGTCCCCGTCCCCTAACCCTAACCCTAGCCCGAACCCTAACCCTGATTCTTCCCCGAAGCCTGACCCTCACCCGTCCCCTTATCCTAACACATACGCTAACACTAACCCGCGCCCTCACACGCACGCTCACCCTAAAGCGTTGCCGTACCCTCACCTGGACCCTACACCGTCCCCATCCCCTAACCCTAACCCTAGCCCGAACCCTAACCCTGACCCTTCCCCGAAGCCTGACCCTCACCCGTCCCCTAATCCTAACCCGTACGCTAACACTTACCCACGCCCCCACACGCACGCTCACCCTAAAGCGTTGCCGTACCCTCACCTGGACCCTAAACCGTCCCCGTCCCCTAACCCTAACCCTAGCCCGAACCCTAACCCTAACCCTTCCCCGAAGCCTGACCCTCACCCGTCCCATAATCCTAACCCGTACGCTAACACTAACCCGCGCCCTCACACGCACGCTCCCCCTAAAGCGTTGCCGTAACCTCACCTGGACCCTAAACCGTCCCCGTCCCCTAACCCTAACCCTAGCCCGAACCCAAACCCTAACACTAACCCTTCCCCGAAGCCTGAGCCTCACCCGTCCCCTAATCCTAACCCGTACGCTAACACTAACCCGCGCCCTCACACGCACGCTCCCCCTAAAGTGTTGCCGTACCCTCACCTGGACCCTAAACCGTCCCCGTCCCCTAACCCTAACCCTAGCCTGAACCCTAACCCTGACCCTTCCCCGAAGCCTGACCCTCACCCGTCCCCTAATCCTAACCCGTACGCTAACACTAACCCGCGCCCTCACACGCACGCGCCCCCTAAAGTGTTGTCGTACCCTCACCTGGACCCTAAACCGTCCCCGTCCCGTAACCCTAACCCTAGCCCGAACCCTAACCCTGACCCTTCCCCTAAGCCTGACCCTCACCCGTCCCCTAATCCTAACCCGTACGATAACACTAACCCGCGCCCTCACACGCACGCTCCCCCTAAAGCGTTGCCGTAGCCTCACCTGGACCCTAAACCGTCCCCGTCCCCTAACCCTAACCCTAGCCCGAACCCTAACCCTAACCCTTCCCCGAAGCCTGACCCTCACCCGTGCCCTAATACTAACCCGTACGCTAACACTAACCCGCGCCCTCACACGCACGCTCCCCCTAAAGCGTTGCCGTACCCTCACCTGGACCCTAAACCGTCCCCGTCCCCTAACCCTAACCCTAGCCCGAACCCTAACCCTAACCCTTCCCCGAAGCCTGACCCTCACCCGTCCCCTAATCCTAACCCGTACGCTAACACTAACCCGCGCCCTCACACGCACGCTCCCCCTAAAGCGTTGCCGTACCCTCACCTGGACCCTAAACCGTCCCCGGCCCCTAACCCTAACCCTAGCCCTAACCCTAACCCTAACCCTTCCCCGAAGCCTGACCCTCACCCGTCCCCGAATCCTAACCCGTACGCTAACACTAACCCGCGCCCTCACACGCACGCTCCCCCTAAAGCGTTGCCGTACCCTCACCTGGACCCTAAACCGTCCCCGGCCCCTAACCCTAACCCTAGCCCGAACCCTAACCCTAACCCTTCCCCGAACCCTGACCCTCACCCGTCCCCTAATCCTAACACGTACGCTAACACTAACCCGCGCCCTCACACGCACGCTCCCCCTAAAGCGTTGCCGTACCCTCACCTGGACCCTAAACCGTCCCCGTCCCCTAACCCTAACCCTAGCCCGAACCCTAACCCTAACCCTTCCCCGAAGCCTGACCCTCACCCGTCCCCTAATCCTAACCCGTACGCTAACACTAACCCGCACCCTCACATGCACGCTCCCCCTAAAGCGTTGCCGTACCCTCAGCTGGACCCTAAACCGTCCCCGTCCCCTAACCCTAACCCTAAGCCTAGCAAGAATGCTAACCCTAACCCTTCCCCGAAGCCTGACCCTCACCCGTCCCCTAATCCTAACCCGTACGCTAACACTAACCCGCGCCCTCACACGCACGCTCCCCCTAAAGCGTTGCCGTACCCTCAGCTGGACCCTAAACCGTCCCCGTCCCCTAACCCTAACCCTAGCCCGAACCCTAACCCTAACCCTTCCCCGAAGCCTGACCCTCACCCGTCCCCTAATCCTAACCCGTACGCTAACACTAACCCGCGCCCTCACACGCACGCTCCCCCTAAAGCGTTGCCGTACCCTCACCTGGACCCTAAACCGTCCCCGGCCCCTAACCCTAACCCTAGCCCGAACCCTAACCCTAACCCTTCCCCGAAGCCTGACCCTCACCCGTCCCCTAATCCTAACCCGTACGCTAACACTAACCCGCGCCCTCACACGCACGCTCCCCCTAAAGCGTTGTCGTACCCTCACCTGGACCCTAAACCGTCCCCGTCCCCTAACCCTAACCCTAGCCCGAACCCTAACCCTAACCCTAACACTTTCCCGAAGCCTGACCCTCACCCGTCCCCTAATCCTAACCCGTACGCTAACATTAACCCGCGCCCTCACACGCAGGCTCCCCCTAAAGCGTTGCCGTACCCTCACCTGGACCCTAAACCGTCCCCGGCCCCTAACCCTAACCCTAGCCCGAACCCTAACCCTAACCCTTCCCCGAAGCCTGACCCTCACCCGTCCCCTAATCCTAACCCATACGCTAACACTAACCCACGCCCTCACACGCACGCTCCCCCTAAAGCGTTGCCATACCCTCACCTTGACCCTAAACCGTCCCCGTCCCCTAACCCTATCCCTAGCCCGAACCCTAACCCTAACCCTTCCCCGAAGCCTGACCCTCACCCGTCCCCTAATCCTAACCCGTACGCTAACAGTAACCCACGCCCTCACACGCACGCTCCCCCTAAAGCGTTGCCGTACCCTCACCTGGACCCTAAACCGTCCCCGTCCCCTAACCCTAACCCTCGCCCGAACTCTAACCCTGACACTTCCCCGAAGCCTGACCCTCACCCGTCCCCTAATCCTAACCCGTACGCTAACACTAACCCTCGCCCTCACACGTACGCTCCCCCTAAAGCGTTGCCGTACCCTCACCTGGACCCTAAACTGTCCCTGTCCCCTAACCCTAACCCTAGCCCGAACCCTAACCCTAACCCTTCCCCGAAGCCTGACCCTCACCCGTCCCCTAATACTAACACGTACGCTAACGCTAACCCGCGCCCTCAACGTACGCTCCACCTAAAGCGTTTCCGTACCCTCACCTGGATCCTAAACCGTCCCCATCCCCTAACCCTAACCCTAGCCCGAACCCTAACCCTAACCCTTCCCTGAAGCCTGACCCTCACCCGTCCCCTAATCCTAACGCGTACGCTAACACTAACCCATGCCCTCACACGTACGCTCCCCCTAAAGCGTTGCCGTACCCTCACCTGGACCCTAAACCGTCCCCATCCCCTAACCCTACCCTAGCCCGAACCCTAACCCTAACCCTTCACCAAAGCCTGACCCTCACCCGTCCCCTAATCCTAATCCGTACGCTAACACTAACCCGCGCCCTCACACGTACGCTCCCCCTAAAGTGTTGCCGTACCCTCACCTGGACCCTAAACCGTCCCCGTCCCCTAACCCTAACCCTAGCCCGAACCCTAACCCTGACCCTTCCCCGAAGCCTGACCCTCACCCGTCCCCTAATCCTAACCCGTAGGCTAACACTAACCCGCGCCCTCACACGCACGCTCACCCTAAAGCGTTGCCGTACCCTCACCTGGACCCTAAACCGTCCCCGTCCCCTAACCCTAACCCTAGCCCGAACCCTAACCCTAACCCTTCCCCGAAGCCTGACCCTCACCCGTGCCGTAATCCTAACCCGTACGCTAACACTAACCCGCGCCCTCACACGCACGCTCCCCCTAAAGCGTTGCCGTACCCTGACCTGGACCCTAAACCGTCCCCGTCCCCTAACCCTAACCCTAGCCCGAACCCTAACCCTAACCCTTCCCCGAATCCCGACCCTCACCCGTCCCCTAATCCTAACCCGTACGCTAACACTAACCCGCGCCCTCACACGCACGCTCCCCCTAAAGCGTTGCCGTACCCTCACCTGGACCCTAAACCGTCCCCGTCCCATAACCCTAACCCTAGCCCGAACCCTAACCCTGACCCTTCCCCAAAGCCTGACCCTCAACCGTGACCTAATCCTAATGCGTACGCTAACACTAACCCGCGCCCTCACACGCATGCTCCCCCTAAAGCGTTGCCGTACCCTCACCTGGACCCTAAACCGTCCCCGTCCCCTAACCCTAAACCTAGCCCGAACCCTAACCCTGACCCTTCCCCGAAGCCTGACCCTCACCCGTCCCCTAATCCTAACCCGTACGCTAACAATAATCCGCGCCCTCACACGCACGCTCACCCTAAAGCGTTGCCGTACCCTCACCTGGACCCTAAACCGCCCCCGTCCCCTAACCCTAACCCTAGCCCGAACCCTAACCCTAACCCTTCCCCGAAGCCTGACCCTCACCCGTGCCGTAATCCTAACCCGTACGCTAACACTAACCCGCGCCCTCACACGCATGCTCCCCCTAAAGCGTTGCCGTACCCTCACCTGGACCCTAAACCGTCCCCGTCCCCTAACCCTAACCCTAGCCCGAACCCTAACCCTGACCCTTCCCCAAAGCCTGACCCTCAACCGTGACCTAATCCTAATGCGTACGCTAACACTAACCCGCGCCCTCACACGCACGCTCCCCCTAAAGCGTTGCCGTACCCTCACCTGGACCCTAAACCGTCCCCGTCCCCTAACCCTAACCCTAGCCCGAACCCTAACCCTAACCCTTCCCCGAATCCTGACACTCACCCGTCCCCTAATCCTAACCCGTACGCTAACACTAACTCGCGCTCTCACACGCACGCTCCCCCTAAAGCGTTGCCGTACCCTCACCTGGACCCTAAACCATCCGCGTCCCCTAACCCTAACCCTAGCCCGAACCCTAACCCTGACCCTTCCCCAAAGCCTGACCCTCAACCGTGACCTAATCCTAATGCGTACGCTAACACTAACTCGCGCTCTCACACGCACGCTCCCCCTAAAGCGTTGCCGTACCCTCACCTGGACCCTAAACCGTCCCCGTCCCCTAACCCTAACCCTAGCCCGAACCCTAACCCTAACCCTTCCCCGAAGCCTGACCCCCACCCGTCCCCTAATCCTAACCCGTACGCTAACACTAACCCGCGCCCTCACACGCACGCTCCCCCTAAAGCGTTGCCGTACCCTCACCTGGACCCTAAATCGTCCCCGTCCCCTAACCCTAACCCTAGCCCGAACCCTAACCCTAACCCTTCCCCGAAGCCTGACCCTCACCCGTGCCCTAATCCTAACCCGTACGCTAACACTAACCCGCGCCTCACACGCACGCTCCCCCTAAAGCGTTGCCATACCCTCACCTGGAACCTAAACCGTCCCCGTCCCCTAACCCTAACCCTAGCCCGAACCCTAACCCTAACCCTTCCCGGAAGCCTGACCCTCACCCGTCCCCTAATCCTAACCCGTACGCTAACACTAACCCGCGCCCTCACACGCACGCTCCCCCTAAAGCGTTGCCGTACCCTCACCTGGACCCTAAACCGTCCCCGTCCCCTAACCCTAACCCTGGCCCGAACCCTAACCCTAACCCTTCCCCGAAGCCTGACCCTCACCCGTCCCCTAATCATAATCCGTACGCTAACACTAATCCATGCCCTCACACGCACGCTCCCCCTAAAGCGTTGTCATACCCTCACCTGGAACCTAAACCGTCCCCAGCCCCCAACCCTAACCCTAGCCTGAACCCTAACCCTAACCCTTCCCCGAAGCCTGACCCTCACACGTGACCTACTCCTAACTCGTACGCTAACACTAACCTGCGCCCTCACACACACGCTCCCCCTAAAGCGTTGCCGTACTCTCACCTGGACCCTAAACCGTCCCCGTCCCCTAACCCTAACCGTAGCCTGAACCCTAACCCTGACACCTCCCCGAAGCCTGACCCTCACCCGTCCCCTAATCTTAACCCGTACGCTAACACTAACCCGCGCCCTCACACGCACGCTCCCCCTAAAGTGTTGCCGTACCCTCACCTGGACCCTAAACCGTCCCCGTCCCCTATCCCTAACCCTATCCCGAACCCTAACCCTGACCCTTCCCCTAAGCCTGACCCTCACCCGTCCCCTAATCCTAACCCGTACGCTAACACTAACCCGCGCCCTCACAAGCACGCTCCCCCTAAAGCGTTGCCGTAGCCTCACCTGGAACCTAATCCGTCCCCGTCCCCTAACCCTAACCCTATCCCGAACCCTAACCCTGACCCTTCCCCGAAGCCTGACCCTCACCCGTCCCCTAATCCTAAACCGTACGCTAACACTAACCCGCGCCCTCACACGCACGCTACCCCTAAAGCGTTGCCGTAGCCTCACCTGGACCCTAAACCGTCCCCGTCCCTTAACCCTAACCCTAGCCCGAACCCTAACCCTAACCCTAACCCTTCCCCGAAGCCTGACCCTCACCCGTCCCCTAATCCTAACCCGTACGCTAACACTAACCCGCGCCCTCACACGCACGCTCGCCCTAAAGCGTTGCCGTACCCTCACCTGGACCCTAAACCGTCCCCGTCCCCTAACCCTAACCCTAGCCCGAACCCTAACACTGACCCTTCCTCGAAGCCTGACCCTCACCCGTCCCCTAATCCTAACCCGTACGCTAACACTAACCCGCGCCCTCACACGCACGCTCCCCCTAAAGCGTTTCCGTAGCCTCACCTGGACCCTAAACCGTCCCCGTCCCCTAACCCTAACCCTAGCCCGAACCCTAACCCTGACCCTTCCCCGAAGCCTGACCCTCACCCATCCCATAATCCAACCCGTACGCTAACACTAACCCGCGCCCTCACATGCACGCTCCCCCTAAAGCATTGCCGGAACCTCACATGGACCCTAAACCGTCCCCGTCCCCTAACCCTAACCCTAGCCCGAACCCTAACCCTAAACCTTCCCCGAAGCCTGACCCTCACCCGTCCCCTAATCCTAACCCGTACGCTAACACTAACCCATGCCCTCACACGCACGCTCCCCCTAAAGCGCTGTCGTACCCTCACCTGGACCCTAAACCGTCCCCGGCCCCTAACCCTAACCCTAGCCCGAACCCTAACCCTAACCCTTCCCCGAAGCCTGACCCTCACCCGTCCCCTAATCCTAACCCGTACGCTAACACTAACCCGCGCCCTCACACGCACGCTCCCCCTAAAGCGTTGCTGTACCCTCACCTGGACCCTAAACCGTCCCCGTCCCCTAACCCTAACCCTAGCCCGAACCCTAACCCTGACCCTTCCCCGAAGCCTGACCCTCTCCCGTCCCCTAATCCTAACCCGTACGCTAACACTAACCCGCGCCCTCACACGCACGCTCCCCCTAAAGCGTTGCCGTACCCTCACCTGGACCCTAAACCGTCCCCGTCCCCTAACCCTAAACCTAGCCCGAACCCTAACCCTAACCCTTCCCCGAATCCTGACCCTCACCCGTCCCCTAATCCTAACCCGTACGCTAACACTAACCCGCGCCCTCACACGCACGCTCCCCCTAAAGCGTTGCCGTACCCTCACCTGGACCCTAAACCGTCCCCGTCCCCTAACCCTAACCCTAGCCCGAACTCTAACCCTGACGCTTCCCCGAAGCCTGACCCTCAACCGTGACCTAATCCTAACGCGTACGCTAACACTAACCCGCGCCCTCACACGCACGCTCCCCCTAAAGCGTTGCCGTACCCTCAACTGGACCCTAAACCGTCCCCTAACCCTAACCCTAACCCTAGCCCGAACCCTAACCCTGACCCTTCCCCGAAGCCTGACCCTCACCCGTCCCCTAATCCTAACCCGTACGCTAACACTAACCCGCGCCCTCACATGCACGCTCACCCTAAAGCGTTGCCGTACCCTCACCTGGACCCTAAACCGTCCCCGTCCCCTAACCCTAACCCTAGCCCGAACCCTAACCCTAACCCTTCCCCGAAGCCTGACCCTCACCCGTCCCCTAATCCTAACCCGTACGCTAACACTAACCCGCGCCCTCACACGCACGCTCCCCCTAAAGCGTTGCCGTACCCTCACCTGGACCCTAAACCGTCCCCGTCCCCTAACCCTAACCCTAGCCCGAACCCTAACCCTAACCCTTCCCCGAAGCCTGACCCTCACCCGTCCCCTAATCCTAACCCGTACGCTAACACTAACCCGCGCCCTCACACGCACGCTCCCCCTAAAGCGTTGCTGTACCCTCACCTGGACCCTAAACCGTCCCCGTCCCCTAACCCTAACCCTAGCCCGAACCCTAACCCTGACCCTTCCCCGAAGCCTGACCCTCACCCATCCCATAATCCTAAACCGTACGCTAACACTAACCCGCGCCCTCACACGCACGCTCCCCCTAAAGCGTTGCCGGAACGTCACCTGGACCCTAAACCGTCCCCGTCCCCTAACCCTAACCCTAGCCCGAACCCTAACCCTGACCCTTCCCCGAAGCCTGACCCTCACCCGTCCCCTAATCCTAACCCGTACGCTAATACTAACCCGCGCCCTCACACGCACGCTCCCCTTAAAGCGTTGCCGTACACTCACCTGGACCCTAAACCGTCCCCATCCCCTAACCATAACCCTAGCCCGAACCCTAACCCTAACCCTTCCCCGAAGCCTGACCCTCACCCGTCCCCTAATCCTAACCCGTACGCTAACACTAATCCGTGCCCTCACACGCACGCTCCCCCTAAAGCGTTGTCGTACCCTCACCTGGACCCTAAACCGTCCCCAGCCCCTAACCCTAACCCTAGCCCGAACCCTAACCCTAACCCTTCCCCGAAGCCTGACCCTCACCCGTGCCCTAATCCTAACCCGTACGCTAACACTAACCCGCGCCTCACACGCACGCTCCCCCTAAAGCGTTGCCATACCCTCACCTGTACCCTAAACCGTCCCCGTCCCCTAACCCTAACCCTAGCCCGAACCCTAACCCTGACCCTTCCCCGAAGCCTGACCCTCAACCGTGACCTAATCCTAACGCGTACGCTAACACTAACCCACGCCCTCACACGCACGCTCCCCCTAAAGCGTTGCCGTACCCTCACCTGGACCCTAAACCGTCCCCGTCCCCAACCCTAACCCTAGCCCGAACCCTAACCCTAACCCTTCCCCGAAGCCTGACCCTCACCCGTCCCCTAATCCTAACCAGTACGCTAACACTAACCCGCGCCCTCACACGCACGCTCCCCCTAAAGCGTTGCCGTACCCTCACCTGGACCCTAAACCGTCCCCGTCCCCTAACCCTAACCCTAGACCGAACTCTAACCCTGACCCTTCCCCGAAGCCTGACCCTCACCCGTCCCATAATCCTAACCCGTACGCTAACACTAACCCGCGCCCTCACACACACGCTCCCCCTAAAGCGTTGCCGTAACCTCACCTGGACCCTAAACCGTCCCCGTGCCCTAACCCTTACCCTAGCCCGAACGCTAACCCTGACCCTTTCCCGAAGCCTGACCATCACCCGTCCCCTAATACTAACCCGTACGATAACACTAACCCGCGCCCTCACACGCACGCTCACCCTAAAGCGTTGCCGTACCCTCACCTGGACCCTAAACCGTCCCCGTCCCCTAACCCTAACCCTAGCCCAAACCCTAACCCTAACACTTCCCCGAAGCCTGACCCTCACCCGTGCCGTAATCCTAAACCGAACGCTAACACTAACCCGCGCCCTCACACGCACGCTCCCCCTAAAGCGTTGCCGTACCCTCACCTGGACCCTAAACCGTCCCCGTCCCCTAACCCTAACCCTAGCCCGAACCCTAACCCTAACACTTCCCCAAATCCTGACCCTCACCCGTCCCCTAATCCTAACCCGTACGCTAACACTAACCCACGCCCTCACACGCACGCTCCCCCTAAAGCGTTGCCGTACCCTCACCTGTACCCTAAACCGTCCCCGTCCCCTAACCCTAACCCTAGCCCGAATCCTAACCCTGACCCTTCCCCGAAGCCTGACCCTCAACCGTGACCTAATCCTAACGCGTACGCTAACACTAACCCGCGCCCTCACACGCACGCTCCCCCTAAAGCGTTGCCGTACCCTCACCTGGACCCTAAACCGTCCGCGTCCCCTAACCCTAACCCTAGCCCGAACCCTAACCCTGACCCTTCCCCGAAGCCTGACCCTCAACCGTGACCTAATCCTAACGCGTACGCTAACACTAACCCGCGCCCTCACACGCACGCTCTCCCTAAAGCGTTGCCGTACCCTCACCTGGACCCTAAAACGTCCCCGTCCCCTAACCCTAACCCTAGCCCGAACCCTAACACTGACCCTTCCCCGAAGCCTGACCCTCACCCGTCCCCTAATCCTAACCCGTACGCTAACACTAACCCGCGCCCTCACACGCACGCTCCCCCTAAAGCGTTGCCGTACCCTCACCTGGACCCTAAACCGTCCCCGTCCCCTAACCCTAACCCTAGCCCGAACCCTAACCCTAACCCTTCCCCGAAGCCTGACCCTCACCCGTGCCGTAATCCTAACCCGTACGCTAACACTAACCCGCGCCCTCACACGCACGCTCCCCCTAAAGCGTTGCCGTACCCTCACCTGGACCCTAAACCGTCCCCGTCCCCTAACCCTAACCCTAGCCCGAACCCTAACCCTAACCCTTCCCCGAAGCCTGACCCTCACCCGTGCCGTAATCCTAACCCGTACGCTAACACTAACCCGCGCCCTCACACGCACGCTCCCCCTAAAGCGTTGCCGTACCCTCACCTGGACCCTAAACCGTCCCCGTCCCCTAACCCTAACCCTAGCCCAAACCCTAACCCTGACCCTTCCGCGAAGCCTGACCCTCACCCGTCCCCTAATCCTAACCCGTACGCTAACACTAACCCGCGCCCTCACACGCACGCTCACCCTAAAGCTTTGCCGTACCCTCACCTGGACCCTAAACCGTCCCCGTCCCCTAAACCTAACCCTAGCCCGAACCCTAACCCTAACCCTTCCCCGAAGCCTGACCCTCACCCGTGCCGTAATCCTAACACATACGCTAACACTAACCCGCGCCCTCACACGCACGCTCCCCGTAAAGCGTTGCCGTACCCTCACCTGGACCCTAAACCGTCCCCGTCACCTAACCCTAACCCTAGCCCGAACCCTAACCCTGACCCTTCCCCAAAGCCTGACCCTCAACCGTGACCTAATCCTAATGCGTACGCTAACACTAACCCGCGCCCTCACACGCACGCTCCCCCTAAAGCGTTGCCGTACCCTCACCTGGACCCTAAACCGTCCCCGTCCCCTAACCCTAACCCTAGCCCGAACCCTAACCCTAACCCTTCCCCGAATCCTGACACTCACCCGTCCCCTAATCCTAACCCGTACGCTAACACTAACCCGCGCCCTCACACGCACGCTCCCCCTAAAGTGTTGCCGTACCCTCACCTGGACCCTAAACCGTCCCCGTCCCCTAACCCTAACCCTAGCCCGAACCCTAACCCTAACCCTTCCCCGAAGCCTGACCCTCACCCGTGCCCTAATCCTAACCCGTACTCTAACACTAACCCGCGCCTCACACGCACGCTCCCCCTAAAGCGTTGCCGTACCCTCACCTGGAACCTAAACCGTCCCCGTCCCCTAACCCTAACCCTAGCCCGAACCCTAACCCTAACCCTTCCCCGAAGCCTGACCCTCACCCGTCCCCTAATCCTAACCCGTACGCTAACACTAACCCGCGCCCTCACATGCACGCTCCCCCTAAAGCGTTGCCGTACCCTCACCTAGACCCTAAACCGTCCCCATCACCTAACCCTAACCCTAGCCCGAACCCTAACCCTAACCCTTCCCCGAAGCCTGACCCTCACCCGTGCCCTAATCCTAACCCGTACGCTAACAGTAACCCGCGCCCTCACACGCACGCTCCCCCTAAAGCGTTGCCGTACCCTCACCTGGACCCTAAACCGTCCCCGTCCCCTAACCCTAACCCTAGCCCGAACCCTAACCCTAACCCTTCCCCGAAGCCTGACCCTCACCCGTCCCCTAATCCTAACCGTACGCTAACACTAACCCGCGCCCTCACACGCATGCTCCCCCTAAAGCGTTGTCGTACCCTCACCTGGACCCTAAACCGTCCCCAGCCCCCAACCCTAACCGTAGCCCGAACCCTAACCCTAACCCTTCCCCGAAGCCTGACCCTCACACGTGACCTAATCCTAACGCGTGAGCTAACACTAACCCGCGCCCTCACACACACGCTCCCCCTAAAGCGTTGACGTATCCTCACCTGGACCCTAAACCGTCCCCGTCCCCTAACCCTAACCCTAGCCCGAACCCTAACCCTGACCCTTCCCCGAAGCCTGACCCTCACCCGTCCCCTAATCCTAACCCGTACGCTAACACTAACCCGCGCCCTCACACGCACGCTCCCCCTAAAGTGTTGCCGTACCCTCACCTGGACCCTAAACCGTCCCCGTCCCCTAACCCTAACCCTAGCCCGAACCCTAACCCTGACCCTTCCCCGAAGCCTGACCCTCACCCGTCCCCTAATCCTAACCCGTACGCTAACACTAACCCGCGCCCTCACACGCACGCTCCCCCTAAAGTGTTGCCGTAGCCTCACCTGGACCCTAAACCGTCCCCGTCCCCTAACCCTAACCCTAGCCCGAACCCTAACCCTGACCCTTCCCCTAAGCCTGACCCTCACCCGTCCCCTAATCCTAACCCGTACGATAACACTAACCCGCGCCCTCACACGCATGCTCCCCCTAAAGCGTTGCCGTAGCCTCACCTGGACCCTGAACCGTCCCCGTCCCCTAATCCTAACCGTAGCCCGAACCCTAACCCTAACCCTTCCCCGAAGCCTGACCCTCACCCGTGCCCTAATACTAACCCGCACGCTAACACTAACCCGCGCCGTCGCACGCACGCTCCCCCTAAAGCGTTGCCGTACCCTCACCTGGACCCTAAACCGTCCCCGTCCCCTAACCCTAACCCTAGCCCGAACCCTAACCCTAACCCTTCCCCGAAGCCTGACCCTCACCCGTCCCCTAATCCTAACCCGTACGCTAACACTAACCCGCGCCCTCACATGCACGCTCCCCCTAAAGCGTTGCCGTACCCTCACCTGGACCCTAAACCGTCCCCGTCCCCTAACCCTAACCCTAGCCCGAACCCTAACCCTAACACTAACCCTTCCCCGAAGCCTGACCCTCACCCGTCCCCTAATCCTAACCCATACGCTAACACTACCCCGCGCCCTCACACGCACGCTCCCCCTAAAGCGTTGCCGTACCCTCACCTGGACCCTAAACCGTCCCCGGCCCCTAACCCTAACCCTAGCCCGAACCCTAACCCTAACCCTTCCCCGAAGCCTGACCCTCACCCGTCCCCTAATCCTAACACATACGCTAACACTAACCCGCGCCCTCACACGCACGCTCCCCCTAAAGCGTTGCCGTACCCTCACCTGGACCCTAAACCGTCCCCGTCCCCTAACCCTAACCCTAGCCCGAACCCTAACCCTAACCCTTCCCCGAAGCCTGACCCTCACCCGTCCCCTAATCCTAACCCGTACGCTAACACTAACCCACGCCCTCACACGCACGCTCCCCCTAAAGCGTTGCCGTACCCTCACCTGGACCCTAAACCGTCCCCGTCCCTTAACCCTAACCCTAGCCAGAACCATAACCCTAACCCTAACCCTTCCCCGAAGCCTGACCCTCACCCGGCCCCTAATCCTAACCCGTACGCTAACACTAACCCGCGCCCTCACACGCACGCTCCCCCTAAAGCGTTGCCGTACCCTCACCTGGACCCTAAACCGTCCCCGTCCCCTAACCCTAACCCTAGCCCGAACCCTAACCCTAACCCTTCCCCGAAGCCTGACCCTCACCCGTCCCCTAATCCTAACCCGTACGCTAACAGTAACCCGCGCCCTCACACGCACGCTCCCCTTAAAGCGTTGCCGTACCCTCACCTGGACCCTAAACCGTCCCCGTCCCCTAACCCTAACCCTAGCCCGAACCCTAACCCTAACCCTTCCCCGAAGCCTGACCCTCACCCGTCCCCGAATCCTAACCCGTACGCTAACACTAACCCGCGCCCTCACACGCACGCTCCCCCTAAAGCGTTGTCGTACCCTCACCTGGACCCTAAACCGTCCACGGCCCCTAACCCTAACCCTAGCCCGAACCCTAACCCTAACCCTTCCCCGAAGCCTGACCCTCACCCGTCCCCGAATCCTAACCAGTACGCTAACACTAACCCGCGCCCTCACACGCACGCTCCCCCTAAAGCGTTGCTGTACCCTCACCTGGACCCTAAACCGTCCCCGTCCCCTAACCCTAACCCTAGCCCGAACCCTAACCCTGACCCTTCCCCGAAGCCTGACCCTCACCCGTCCCCTAATCCTAACCCGTACGCTAACACTAACCCGCGCCCTCACACGCACGCTCCCCCTAAAGTGTTGCCGTACCCTCACCTGGACCCTAAACCGTCCCCGTCCCCTAACCCTAACCCTAGCCCGAACCCTAACCCTGACCCTTCCCCGAAGCCTGACCCTCACCCGTCCCCTAATCCTAACCCGTACGCTAACACTAACCCGCGCCCTCACACGCACGCTCCCCCTAAAGTGTTGCCGTAGCCTCACCTGGACCCTAAACCGTCCCCGTCCCCTAACCCTAACCCTAGCCCGAACCCTAACCCTGACCCTTCCCCTAAGCCTGACCCTCACCCGTCCC
Source organism: Delphinus delphis (assembly GCF_949987515.2). NCBI lineage: Eukaryota > Metazoa > Chordata > Mammalia > Artiodactyla > Delphinidae > Delphinus > Delphinus delphis. The sequence goes on from NC_082695.1 coordinate 36,211,048, forward strand.
CTAATCCTAACCCGTACGATAACACTAACCCGCGCCCTCACACGCATGCTCCCCCTAAAGCGTTGCCGTAGCCTCACCTGGACCCTAAACCGTCCCCGTCCCCTAATCCTAACCCTAGCCCGAACCCTAACCCTAACCCTTCCCCGAAGCCTGACCCTCACCCGTGCCCTAATCCTAACCCGTACGCTAACACTAACCCGCGCCCTCGCACGCACGCTCCCCCTAAAGCGTTGCCGTACCCTCACCTGGACCCTAAACCGTCCCCGTCCCCTAACCCTAACCCTAGCCCGAACCCTAACCCTAACCCTTCCCCGAAGCCTGACCCTCACCCGTCCCCTAATCCTAACCCGTACGCTAACACTAACCCGCGCCCTCACATGCACGCTCCCCCTAAAGCGTTGCCGTACCCTCACCTGGACCCTAAACCGTCCCCGTCCCCTAACCCTAACCCTAGCCCGAACCCTAACCCTAACACTAACCCTTCCCCGAAGCCTGACCCTCACCCGTGCCCTAATCCTAACCCATACGCTAACACTACCCCGCGCCCTCACACGCACGCTCCCCCTAAAGCGTTGCCGTACCCTCACCTGGACCCTAAACCGTCCCCGGCCCCTAACCCTAACCCTAGCCCGAACCCTAACCCTAACCCTTCCCCGAAGCCTGACCCTCACCCGTCCCCTAATCCTAACACATACGCTAACACTAACCCGCGCCCTCACACGCACGCTCCCCCTAAAGCGTTGCCGTACCCTCACCTGGACCCTAAACCGTCCCCGTCCCCTAACCCTAACCCTAGCCCGAACCCTAACCCTAACCCTTCCCCGAAGCCTGACCCTCACCCGTCCCCTAATCCTAACCCGTACGCTAACACTAACCCACGCCCTCACACGCACTCTCCCCCTAAAGCGTTGCCGTACCCTCACCTGGACCCTAAACCGTCCCCGTCCCCTAACCCTAACCCTAGCCCGAACCCTAACCCTAACCCTTCCCCGGAGCCTGACCCTCACCCGTCCCCTAATCCTAACCCGTACGCTAACACTAACCCGCGTCCTCACACGCACGCTCCCCCTAAAGCGTTGCCGTACCCTCACCTGGACCCTAAACCGTCCCCGTCCCCTAACCCTAACCCTACCCCGAACCCTAACCCTAACCCTTCCCCGAAGCCTGACCCTCACCCGTCCCCTAATCCTAACCCGTACGCTAACACTAACCCGCGCCCTCACACGCACGCTCCCCCTAAAGCGTTGCCGTACCCTCACCTGGACCCTAAACCGTCCCCGGCCCCTAACCCTAACCCTAGAAAGAACCCTAACCCTGACTCTTCCCCGAAGCCTGACCCTCACCCGTCCCCTAATCCTAACCCGTACGCTAACACTAACCCGCGCCCTCACACGCACGCTCCCCCTAAAGCGTTGCCGTAGCCTCACCTGGACCCTAAACCGTCCCCGTCCCCTAACCCTAACCCTAGCCCGAACCCTAACCCTAACCCTTCCCCGAAGCCTGACCCTCACCGTCCCCTAATCCTAACCCGTACGCTAACACTAACCCGCGCCCTCACACGAACGCTCCCCCTAAAGCGTTGCCGTACCCTCACCTGGACCCTAAACCGTCCCCGTCCCTTAACCCTAACCCTAGCCAGAACCCTAACCCTAACCCTAACCCTTCCCCGAAGCCTGACCCTCACCCGTCCCCTAATCCTAACCCGTACGCTAACACTAACCCGCGCCCTCACACGCACGCTCCCCCTAAAGCGTTGCCGTACCCTCACCTGGACCCTAAACCGTCCCCGTCCCTTAACCCTAACCCTAGCCAGAACCATAACCCTAACCCTAACCCTTCCCCGAAGCCTGACCCTCACCCGTCCCATAATCCTAACCCGTACGCTAACACTAACCCGCGCCCTCACACGCACGCTCCCCCTAAAGCGTTGCCGAAACCTCACCTGGACCCTAAACCGTCCCCGTCCCCTAACCCTAACCCTAGCCCGAACCCAAACCCTAACACTAACCCTTCCCCGAAGCCCTACCCTCACCCGTCCCCTAATCCTAACCCGTACGCTAACACTAACCCGCGCCCTCACACGCACGCTCCCCCTAAAGTGTTGCCGTACCCTCACCTGGACCCTAAACCGTCCCCGTCCCCTAACCCTAACCCTAGCCTGAACCCTAACCCTGACCCTTCCCAGAAGCCTGACCCTCACCCGTCCCCTAATCCTAACCCGTACGCTAACAATAACCCGCACCCTCACACGCACGCTCCCCCTAAAGCATTGCCGTAACCTCACCTGGACCCTAAACCGTCCCCGTCCCCTAACCCTAACCCTAGCCCGAACCCTAACCCTAACACTTCCCCGAAGCCTGACCCTCACCCGTCCCCTAATCCTAACCCGTACGCTAACACTAACCCGTGCCCTCACACGCACGCTCCCCCTAAAGCGTTGTCGTACCCTCACCTGGACTCTAAACCGTCCCCGTCCCCTAACCCTAACCCTAGCCCGAACCCTAACCCTAACACTTCCCTGAAGCCTGACCCTCACCCGTCCCCTAATCCTAACCCGTACGCTAACACTAACCCGCGCCCTCACACGCACGCTCCCACTAAAGCGTTGCCGTACCCTCACCTGGACTCTAAACCGTCCCCGACCCTTAACCCTAACCCTAGCCCGAGCCCTAACCCTAACCCTTCCCCGAAGCCTGACGCTCACCCGTCGCCTCATCCTAACCCGTACGCTAACACTAACCCGCGCCCTCACACGTACGCTCCCCCTAAAGCGTTGCCGTACCCTCACCTGGACCCTAAACCGTCCCCGTCCCCTAACACTAACCCTAGCCCGAACCCTAACCCTAACCCTTCCCCGAAGCCTGACCCTCACCCGTCCCATAATCCTAACCCGTACGCTAACAGTAACCCGCGCCCTCACACGTATGCTCCCCCTAAAGCGTTGCCGTACCCTCACCTGGACCCTAAACCGTCCCCGTACACTAACCCTAACCCTAGCCCGAACCCTAACCCTAACCCTTCCCCGAAGCCTGACCCTCACCCGTCCCCTAATCGTAACCCGTACGCTAACACTAACCCGCGCCCTCACACGTACGCTCCCCCTAAAGCGTTGCCGTACCCTCACATGGACTCTAAACTGTCCCCGTTCCCTAACCCTAACCCTAGCCCGAACCCTAACGCTAACCCTTCCCCGAAGCCTGACCCTCACCTGTCCCCTAATCCTAACCCGTACGCTAACACTAACCCGCGCCCTCACACGTACGCTCCCCCTAAAGCGTTGCCGTACCCTCACCTGGACCCTAAACCGTCCCCATCCCCTAACCCTAACCCTAGCCCGAACCCTAACCCTAACACTTACCCGAAGCCTGACCCTCACCCGTCCCCTAATCCTAACCCGTACGCTAACACTAACCCGCGCCCTCACACGTAAGCTCCCCCTAAAGCGTTGCCGTACCCTCACCTGGACCCTAAACCGTCCCCGTCCCCTAACCCTAACCCTAGCCCGAACCGTAACCCTAACCCTTCCCCGAAGCCTGACCCTCACCCGTCCCCTAATCCTAACCCGTACGCTAACACTAACCCTCGCCCTCACACGTACGCTCCCCCTAAAGCGTTGCCGTACCCTCACCTGGACCCTAAACCGTCCCCGTCCCCTAACCCTAACCCTAGCCCGAACCCTAACCCTAACCCTTCCCCGAAGCCTGTCCCTCACCCGTCCCCTAATACTAACACGTACGCTAACGCTAACCCGCGCCCTCAACGTACGCTCCACCTAAACCGTTGCCGTACCCTCACCTGGATCCTAAACCTTCCCCATCCCCTAACCCTAACCCTAGCCCGAACCCTAACCCTAACCCTTCCCCGAAGCCTGACCCTCACCCGTCCCCTAATCCTAACGCGTACGCTAACACTAACCCATGCCCTCACACGTACGCTCCCCCTAAAGCGTTGCCGTACCCTCACCTGGACCCTAAACCGTCCCCATCCCCTAACCCTACCCTAGCCCGAACCCTAACCCTAACCCTTCACCAAGGCGTGACCCTCACCCGTCCCCTAATCCTAACACGTACGCTAACACTAACCCGCGCCCTCACACGTACGCTCCCACTAAAGCGTTGCCGTACCCTCACCTGGACCCTAAACCGTTCCCGTCCCCTAACCCTAACCCTAGCCCGAACCCTAACCCTAACCCTTCCCCGAAGCCTGACCCTCACCCGTCCCTTAATCCTAACCCGTACGCTAACACTAACCCGCGCTCTCACACGTACGCTCCCCCTAAAGCGTTGCCGTACCCTCACCTGGACCCTAAACCGTCCCCGTCCTCTAACCCTAACCCTAGCCCGAACCCTAACGCTAACCCTTCCCCGAAGCGTGACCCTCACCTGTCCCCTAATCCTAACCCGTACGCTAACACTAACCCGCGCCCTCACACGTACGCTCCCCCTAAAGCGTTGCCGTACCCTCACCTGGACCCTAAACCGTCCCCATCCCCTAACCCTAACCCTAGCCCGAACCCTAACCCTAACCCTTCCCCGAAGCCTGACCCTCACCCGTCCCCTAATCCTAACCCGTACGCTAACGCTAACCCGCGCCCTCAACGTACGCTCCACCTAAAGTGTTGCCGTACCCTCACCTGGATCCTAAACCGTCCCCATCCCCTAACCCTAACCCTAGCCCGAACCCTAACCCTAACCCTTCCCCGAAGCCTGACCCTCACCCGTCCCCTATCCTAACGCGTACGCTAACACTAATCCGTGCCCTGACACGCACGCTTCCCCTAAAGCGTTGCCGTACCCTCACCTGGACCCTAAACCGTCCCCGTCCCCTAACCCTAACCCTAGCCCGAACCCTAACCCTAATCCTTCCCCGAAGCCTGACCCTCACCTGTGCCCTAATCCTAACCCGTACGCTAACACTAACCCATGCCCTCACACGCACGCTCCCCCTAAAGCGTTGCCGTACACTCACCTGGACCCTAAACCTTCCCCGTCCCCTAACCCTAACCCTATTCCGAACCCTAACCCTAACCCTTCCCCGAAGCCTGACCCTCACCCGTCCCCTAATCCTAACCCGTACGCTAACACTAACCCGCGCCCTCACACGCACGCTCCCCCTAAAGCGTTGCCGTACCCTCACCTGAACCCTAAACCGTCCCCGTCCCCTAACCCTAACCCTAGCCCGAACCCTAACCCTAACCCTTCCCCGAAGCCTGACCCTCACCCGTGCCCTAATCCTAACCCGTACGCTAACACTAACCCACGCCTCACACGCACGCTCCCCCTAAAGCGTTGCCGTACCCTCACCTGGACCCTAAACCGTCCCCGTCCCCTAACCCTAACCCTAGCCCGAACCCTAACCCTAACCCTTCCCCGAAGCCTGACCCTCACCCGTCCCCTAATCCTAACCCGTACGCTAACACTAACCCACGCCCTCACACGCACGATCCCCCTAAAGCGTTGCCGGAACCTCACCTGGACCCTAAACCGTCCCCGTCCCCTAACCCTAACCCTAGCCCGAACCCTAACCCTAACCCTTCCCCGAAGCCTGACCCTCACCCGTCCCCTAATCCTAACACGTACGCTAACACTAACCCGCGCCCTCACACGCACGCTCCCCCTAAAGCGTTGCCGTACCCTCACCTGGACCCTAAACCGTCGCCGTCCCCTAACCCTAACCCTAGCCCGAACCCTAACCCTGACCCTTCCCCGAAGCCTGACCCTCACCCATCCCATAATCCTAACCCGTACGCTAACACTAACCCGCGCCCTCACACGCACGCTCCCCCTAAAGCGTTGCCGGAACCTCACCTGGACCCTAAACCGTCCCCGTCCCCTAACCCTAACCCTAGCCCGAACCCTAACCCTAACCCTTCCCCGAAGCCTGACCCTCACCCGTCCCCTAATCCTAACCCGTACGCTAACACTAACCCGTGCCCTCACACGCACGCTCCCCCTAAAGCGTTGTCGTACCCTCACCTGGACCCTAAACCGTCCCCGGCCCCTAACCCTAACCCTAGCCCGAACCCTAACCCTGACCCTTCCCCGAAGCCTGACCCTCACACGTGACCTACTCCTAACGCGTACGCTAACACTAATCCGTGCCCTCACACGCACGCTTCCCCTAAAGCGTTGCCGTACCCTCACCTGGACCCTAAACCGTCCCCGTCCCCTAACCCTAACCCTAGCCCGAACCTTAACCCTGACCCTTCCCCGAAGCCTGACCCTCACCCGTCCCATAATCCTAACCCGTACGCTAACACTAACCCGCGCCCTCACACGCACGCTCCCGTTAAAGCGTTGCCGTACCCTCACCTGGACCCTAAACCGTCTCCAGCCCCCAACCCTAACCCTAGCCCGAACCATAACCCTAACTCTTCCCCGAAGCCTGACCCTCAACCGTGACCTAATCCTAATGGCGTACGCTAACACTAACCCGCGCCCTCACACGCACGCTCCCCCTAAAGCGTTGCCGTACCCTCACCTGGACCCGAAACCGTCCCCGTCCCCTAACCCCAACCCTAGCCTGAACCCTAACCCTAACACTTCCCCGAAGCCTGACCCTCACCCGTGCCCTAATCCTAACCCGTACGCTAACACTAACCCACGCCCTCACACGCACGCTCCCCCTAAAGCGTTGCCGTACCCTCACCTGAACCCTAAACCGTCCTCGTCCCCTAACCCTAACCCTAGCCCGAACCCTAACCCTGACCCTTCCCCGAAGCCTGACCCTCACCCGTCCCCTAATCCTAACCCGTACGCTAACACTAACCCGCGCCCTCACATGCACGCTCACCCTAAAGCGTTGCCGTACCCTCACCTGGACCCTAAACCGTCCCCGTCCCCTAACCCTAACCCTAGCCCGAACCCTAACCCTAACACTTCCCCGAAGCCTGACCCTCACCCGTGCCGTAATCCTAACCCGTACGCTAACACTAACCCGCGCCCTCACACGCACGCTCCCCCTAAAGCGTTGCCGTACCCTCACCTGAACCCTAAACCGTCCTCGTCCCCTAACCCTAACCCTAGCCCGAACCCTAACCCTGACCCTTCCCCGAAGCCTGACCCTCACCCGTCCCCTAATCCTAACCCGTACGCTAACACTAACCCGCGCCCTCACATGCACGCTCACCCTAAAGCGTTGCCGTACCCTCACCTGGACCCTAAACCGTCCCCGTCCCCTAACCCTAACCCTAGCCCGAACCCTAACCCTAACCCTTCCCCGAAGCCTGACCCTCACCCGTGCCGTAATCCTAACCCGTACGCTAACACTAACCCGCGCCCTCACACGCACGCTCCCCCTAAAGCGTTGCCGTACCCTCACCTGAACCCTAAACCGTCCTCGTCCCCTAACCCTAACCCTAGCCCGAACCCTAACCCTGACCCTTCCCCGAAGCCTGACCCTCACCCGTCCCCTAATCCTAACCCGTACGCTAACACTAACCCGCGCCCTCACATGCACGCTCACCCTAAAGCGTTGCCGTACCCTCACCTGGACCCTAAACCGTCCCCGTCCCCTAACCCTAACCCTAGCCCGAACCCTAACCCTAACCCTTCCCCGAAGCCTGACCCTCACCCGTGCCGTAATCCTAACCCGTACGCTAACACTAACCCGCGCCCTCACACGCACGCTCCCCCTAAAGCGTTGCCGTACCCTCACCTGGACCCTAAACCGTCCCCGTCCCCTAACCCTAACCCTAGCCCGAACCCTAACCCTAACCCTTCCCCGAATCCTGACCCTCACCCGTCCCCTAATCCTAACCCGTACGCTAACACTAACCCGCGCCCTCACACGCACGCTCCCCCTAAAGCGTTGCCGTACCCTCACCTGGACCCTAAACCGTCCCCGTCCCCTAACCCTAACCCTAGCCCGAACCCTAACCCTAACCCTTCCCCGAAGCCTGACCCTCACCCGTGCCGTAATCCTAACCCGTACGCTAACACTAACCCGCGCCCTCACACGCACGCTCCCCCTAAAGCGTTGCCGTACCCTCACCTGGATCCTAAACCGTCCCCGTCCCCTAACCCTAACCCTAGCCCGAACCCTAACCCTAACCCTTCCCCGAAGCCTGACCCTCACCCGTGCCGTAATCCTAACCCGTACGCTAACACTAACCCGCGCCCTCACACGCACGCTCCCCCTAAAGCGTTGCCGTACCCTCACCTGGACCCTAAACCGTCCCCGTCCCCTAACCCTAACCCTAGCCCGAACCCTAACCCTGACCCTTCCCCGAAGCCTGACCCTCACCCGTCCCCTATCCTAACCCGTACGCTAACACTAACCCGCGCCCTCACACGCACGCTCACCCTAAAGCGTTGCCGTACCCTCACCTGGACCCTAAACCGTCCCCGTCCCCTAACCGTAACCCTAGCCCGAACCCTAACCCTAACCCTTCCCCGAAGCCTGACCCTCACCCGTGCCGTAATCCTAACCCGTACGCTAACACTAACCCGCGCCCTCACACGCACGCTCCCCCTAAAGCGTTGCCGTACCCTCACCTGGACCCTAAACCGTCCCCGTCCCCTAACCCTAACCCTAGCCCGAACCCTAACCCTAACCCTTCCCCGAATCCTGACCCTCACCCGTCCCCTAATGCTAACCCGTACGCTAACACTAACCCGCGCCCTCACACGCACGCTCCCCCTAAAGCGTTGCCGTACCCTCACCTGGACCCTAAACCGTCCCCGTCCCCTAACCCTAACCCTAGCCCGAACCCTAACCCTGACCCTTCCCCAAAGCCTGACCCTCAACCGTGACCTAATCCTAATGCATACGCTAAAACTAACCCGCGCCCTCACACGCACGCTCCCCCTAAAGTGTTGCCGTACACTCACCTGGACCCTAAACCGTCCCCGTCCCCTAACCCTAACCCTAGCCCGAACCCTAACCCTGACCCTTCCCCGAAGCCTGACCCTCACCCGTCCCCTAATCCTAACCCGTACGCTAACACTAACCGGCGCCCTCACACGCACGCTCACCCTACAGCGTTGCCGTAACCTCACCTGGACCCTAAACCGCCCCCGTCCCCTAACCCTAACCCTAGCCCGAACCCTAACCCTAACCCCTCCCCGAAGCCTGACCCTCACCCGTGCCGTAATCCTAACCCGTACGCTAACACTAACCCACGCCCTCACACGCATGCTCCCCCTAAAGCGTTGCCGTACCCTCACCTGGACCCTAAACCGTCCCCGTCCCCTAACCCTAACCCTAGCCCGAACCCTAACCCTAACCCTTCCCGGAATCCTGACCCTAACCCGTCCCCTAATCCTAACCCGTACGCTAACACTAACCCGCGCCCTCACACGCACGCTCCCCCTAAAGCGTTGCAGTACCCTCACCTGGACCCTAAACCGTCCCCGTCCCCTAACCCTAACCCTAACCCTAGCCCGAACCCTAACCCTGACCCTTCCCCAAAGCCTGACCCTCAACCGTGACCTGATCTTAATGCGTACGCTAACACTAACCCGCGCCCTCACACGCACGCTCCCCCTAAAGCGTTGCCGTACCCTCACCTGGACCCTAAACCGTCCCCGTCCCCTAACCCTAACCCTAGCCCGAACACTAACCCTAACCCTTCCCCGAATCCTGACACTCACCCGTCCCCTAATCCTAACCCGTACGCTGACACTAACTCGCGCCCTCACACGCACGCTCCCCCTAAAGCGTTGCCGTACCCTCACCTGGACCCTAAACCGTCCCCGTCCCCTAACCCTAACCCTAGCCCGAACCCTAACCCTAACCCTTCCCCGAAGCCTGACCCTCACCCGTCCCCTAATCCTAACCCGTACGCTAACACTAACCCGCGCCCTCACACGCACGCTCCCCCTAAAGCGTTACCGTACCCTCACCTGGACCCTAAACCGTCCCCGTCCCCTAACCCTAACCCTAGCCCGAACCCTAACCCTAACCCTTCCCCGAAGCCTGACCCACACCCGTGCCCTAATCCTAACCCGTACGCTAACACTAACCCGCGCCTCACACGCACGCTCCCCCTAATGCGTTGCCGTACCCTCACCTGGTACCTAAACCTTCCCCGTCCCCTAACCCTAACCCTAGCCCGAACCCTAACCCTAACCCTTCCCCGAAGCCTGACCCTCACCCGTCCCCTAATCCTAACCCGTACGCTAACACTAACCCGCGCCCTCACACGCACGCTCCCCCTAAAGCGTTGCCGTACCCTCACCTGGACCCTAAACCGTCCCCGTCCCCTAGCCCTAACCCTAGCCCGAACCCTAACCCTAACCCTTCCCCGAAGCCTGACCCTCACCCGTGCCCTAATCCTAACCCGTACGCTAACACTAACCCGCGCCTCACACGCACGCTCCCCCTAAAACGTTGCCGTACCCTCACCTGGACCCTAAACCGTCCCCGTCCCCTAACCCTAACCCTAGCCCGAACCCTAACCCTGACCCTTCCCCGAAGCCTGACCCTCACCCGTCCCCTAATCCTAACCCGTACGCTAACACTAACCCGCGCCCTCACACGCACGCTCCCCCTAAAGCGTTGCCGTACCCTCACCTGGACCCTAAACCGTCCCCGTCCCCTAACCCTAACCCTAGCCCGAACCCTAACCCTGACCCTTCCCCAAAGCCTGACCCTCAACCGTGACCTAATCCTAATGGCGTACGCTAACACTAACCCGCGCCCTCACACGCACGCTCCCCCTAAAGCGTTGCCGTACCCTCACCTGGACCCGAAACCGTCCCCGTCCCCTAACCCTAACCCTAGCCTGAACCCTAACCCTAACACTTCCCCGAAGCCTGACCCTCACCCGTGCCCTAATCCTAACCCGTACGCTAACACTAACCCACGCCCTCACACGCACGCTCCCCCTAAAGCGTTGCCGTACCCTCACCTGAACCCTAAACCGTCCTCGTCCCCTAACCCTAACCCTAGCCCGAACCCTAACCCTGACCCTTCCCCGAAGCCTGACCCTCACCCGTCCCCTAATCCTAACCCGTACGCTAACACTAACCCGCGCCCTCACATGCACGCTCACCCTAAAGCGTTGCCGTACCCTCACCTGGACCCTAAACCGTCCCCGTCCCCTAACCCTAACCCTAGCCCGAACCCTAACCCTAACCCTTCCCCGAAGCCTGACCCTCACCCGTGCCGTAATCCTAACCCGTACGCTAACACTAACCCGCGCCCTCACACGCACGCTCCCCCTAAAGCGTTGCCGTACCCTCACCTGGACCCTAAACCGTCCCCGTCCCCTAACCCTAACCCTAGCCCGAACCCTAACCCTAACCCTTCCCCGAATCCTGACCCTCACCCGTCCCCTAATCCTAACCCGTACGCTAACACTAACCCGCGCCCTCACACGCACGCTCCCCCTAAAGCGTTGCCGTACCCTCACCTGGACCCTAAACCGTCCCCATCCCCTAACCCTAACCCTAGCCCGAACCCTAACCCTGACCCTTCCCCAAAGCCTGACCCTCAACCGTGACCTAATCCTAATGCATACGCTAACACTAACCCACGCCCTCACACGCACGCTCCCCCTAAAGCGTTGCCGTACCCTCACCTGGACCCTAAACCGTCCCCGTCCCCTAACCCTAACCCTAGCCCGAACCCTAACCCTAACCCTTCCCCGAAGCCTGACCCTCACCCGTCCCCTAATCCTAACCCGTACGCTAACACTAACCCGCGCCCTCACACGCACGCTCCCCCTAAAGCGTTGCCGTACCCTCACCTGGACCCTAAACCGTCCCCGTCCCCTAACCCTAACCCTAGCCCGAACCCTAACCCTGACCCTTCCCCGAAGCCTGACCCTCAACCGTGACCTAATCCTAACGCGTACGCTAACACTAACCCGCGCCCTCACACGCACGCTCCCCCTAAAGCGTTGCCGTACCCTCACCTGGACCCTAAACCGTCCCCGTCCCCTAACCCTAACCCTAGCCCGAACCCTAACCCTAACCCTTCCCCGAAGCCTGACCCTCACCCGTCCCCTAATCCTAACCCGTACGTTAACACTAACCCGCGCCCTCACACGCACGCTCCCCCTAAAGCGTTGCCGTACCCTCACCTGGACCCTAAACCGTCCCCGTCCCCTAACCCTAACCCTAGCCCGAACCCTAACCCTAACCCTTCCCCGAAGCCTGACCCTCACCCGTGCCGTAATCCTAACCCGTACGCTAACACTAACCCGCGCCCTCACACGCACGCTCCCCCTAAAGCGTTGCCGTACCCTCACCTGGACCCTAAACCGTCCCCGTCCCCTAACCCTAACCCTAGCCCGAACCCTAACCCTAACCCTTCCCCGAAGCCTGACCCTCACCCGTCCCCTAATCCTAACCCGTACGCTAACACTAACCCGCGCCCTCACACGCACGCTCCCCCTAAAGCGTTGCCGTACCCTCACCTGGACCCTAAACCGTCCCCGTCCCCTAACCCTAACCCTAGCCCGAACCCTAACCCTGACCCTTCCCCAAAGCCTGACCCTCAACCGTGACCTAATCCTAATGCATACGCTAAAACTAACCCGCGCCCTCACACGCACGCTCCCCCTAAAGCGTTGCCGTACCCTCACCTGGACTCTAAACCGTCCCCGTCCCCTAACCCTAACCCTAGCCCGAACCCTAACCCTGACCCTTCCCCGAAGCCTGACCCTCACCCGTCCCCTAATCCTAACCCGTACGCTAACACTAACCCGCGCCCTCACAGGCACACTCACCCTAAAGCGTTGCCGTACCCTCACCTGGACCCTAAACCGCGCCCGTCCCCTAACCCTAACCCTAGCCCGAACCCTAACCCTAACCCTTCCCCGAAGCCTGACCCTCACCCGTCCCCTAATCCTAACCCGTACGCTAACACTAACTCGCGCCCTCACACGCACGCTCCCCCTAAAGCGTTGCCGTACCCTCACCTGGACCCTAAACCGTCCCCGTCCCCTAACCCTAACCCTAGCCCGAACCCTAACCCTAAACCTTCCCCGAAGCCTGACCCTCACCCGTCCCCTAATCCTAACCCGTACGCTAACACTAACCCGCGCCCTCACACGCACGCTCACCCTAAAGCGTTGCCGTACCCTCACCTGGACCCTAAACCGTCCCCGTCCCCTAACCCTAACCCTAGCCCGAGCCCTAACCCTAACCCTTCCCCGAAGCCTGACCCTCACCCGTCCCCTAATCCTAACCCGTACGCTAACACTAACCCGCGCCCTCACACGCACGCTCCCCCTAAAGCGTTGCCGTACCCTCACCTGGACCCTAAACCGTCCCCGTCCCCTAACCCTAACCCTAGCCCGAACCCTAACCCTAACCCTTCCCCGAAGCCTGACCCTCACCCGTGCCGTAATCCTAACCCGTACGCTAACACTAACCCGCGCCCTCACACGCACGCTCCCCCTAAAGCGTTGCCGTACCCTCACCTGGATCCTAAACCGTCCCCGTCCCCTAACCCTAACCCTAGCCCGAACCCTAACCCTAACCCTTCCCCGAAGCCTGACCCTCACCCGTGCCGTAATCCTAACCCGTACGCTAACACTAACCCGCGCCCTCACACGCACGCTCCCCTAAAGCGTTGCCGTACCCTCACCTGGACCCTAAACCGTCCCCGTCCCCTAACCCTAACCCTAGCCCGAACCCTAACCCTGACCCTTCCCCGAAGCCTGACCCTCACCCGTCCCCTAATCCTAACCCGTACGCTAACACTAACCCGCGCCCTCACACGCACGCTCACCCTAAAGCGTTGCCGTACCCTCACCTGGACCCTAAACCGTCCCCGTCCCCTAACCGTAACCCTAGCCCGAACCCTAACCCTAACCCTTCCCCGAAGCCTGACCCTCACCCGTGCCGTAATCCTAACCCGTACGCTAACACTAACCCGCGCCCTCACACGCACGCTCCCCCTAAAGCGTTGCCGTACCCTCACCTGGACCCTAAACCGTCCCCGTCCCCTAACCCTAACCCTAGCCCGAACCCTAACCCTAACCCTTCCCCGAATCCTGACCCTCACCCGTCCCCTAATGCTAACCCGTACGCTAACACTAACCCGCGCCCTCACACGCACGCTCCCCCTAAAGCGTTGCTGTACCCTCACCTGGACCCAAAACCGTCCCCATCCCCTAACCCTAACCCTAGCCCGAACCCTAACCCTGACCCTTCCCCGAAGCCTGACCCTCACCCGTCCCCTAATCCTAACCCGTACGCTAACACTAACCCGCGCCCTCACACGCACGCTCCCCCTAAAACGTTGCCGTACCCTCACCTAGACCCTAAACCGTCCCCGTCCCCTAACCCTAACCCTAGCCCGTACCCTAACCCCAACCCTAACCCTTCCCCGAAGCCTGACCCTCACCCGTCCCCTAATCCTAACCCGTACGCTAACACTAACCCGCGCCCTCACACGCACGCTCCCCCTAAAGCGTTGCCGTACCCTCACCTGAACCCTAAACCGTCCCTGTCCCCTAACCCTAACCCTAGCCCGAACCCTAACCCTAACCCTTCCCCGAAGCCTGACCCTCACCCGTGCCCTAATCCTAACCCGTACGCTAACACTAACCCGTGCCTCACACGCACGCTCCCCCTAAAGCGTTGCCGTACCCTCACCTGGACCCTAAACCGTCCCTGTCCCCTAACCCTAACCCTAGCCCGAACCCTAACCCTAACCCTTCCCCGAAGCCTGACCCTCACCCGTCCCCTAATCCTAACCCGTACGCTAACACTAACCCGCGCCCTCACACGCACGCTCCCCCTAAAGCGTTGCCGTACCCTCACCTGGACCCTAAACCGTCCCCGTCCCCTAACCCTAACCCTAGCCCGAACCCTTACCCTAACCCTTCCCCGAAGCCTGACCCTCACCCGTCCCCTAATCCTAACACGTACGCTAACACTAACCCGCGCCCTCACACGCACGCTCCCCCTAAAGCGTTGCCGTACCCTCAGCTGGACCCTAAACCGTCCCCGTCCCCTAACCCTAACCCTATCCCGAACCCTAACCCTGACCCTTCCCCGAAGCCTGACCCTCACCCGTCCCCTAATCCTAACCCGTACGCTAACACTAACCCGCGCCCTCACACGCACGCTCCCCCTAAAGCGTTGCCGTAGCCTCACCTGGACCCTAAACCGTCCCCGTCCCCTACCCTAACCCTAGCCCGAACCCTAACCCTAACCCTTCTCCGAAGCCTGACCCACACCTGTCCCCTAATCCTAACCGTACGCTAACACTAACCCGCGCCCTCACACGCACGCTCCCCCTAAAGCGTTGCCGTACCCTCACCTGGACCCTAAACCGTCCCCGTCCCTTAACCCTAACCCTAACCCTAGCCCGAACCCTAACCCTAACCCTTCCCCGAAGCCTGACCCTCACCCGTCCCCTAATCCTAACCCGTACGCTAACACTAACCCGCGCCCTCACACGCACGCTCCCCCTAAAGCGTTGCCGTACCCTCACCTGGACCCTAAACCGTCGCCGTCCCCTAACCCTAACCCTAGCCCGAACCCTAACCCTGACCCTTCCCCGAAGCCTGACCCTCACCCATCCCATAATCCTAACCCGTACGCTAACACTAACCCGCGCCCTCACACGCACGCTCCCCCTAAAGCGTTGCCGGAACCTCACCTGGACCCTAAACCGTCCCCGTCCCCTAACCCTAACCCTAGCCCGAACCCTAACCCTAAACCTTCCCCGAAGCCTGACCCTCACCCGTCCCCTAATCCTAACCCGTACGCTAACACTAACCCGTGCCCTCACACGCACGCTCCCCCTAAAGCGTTGTCGTACCCTCACCTGGACCCTAAACCGTCCCCGGCCCCTAACCCTAACCCTAGCCCGAACCCTAACCCTGACCCTTCCCCGAAGCCTGACCCTCACACGTGACCTACTCCTAACGCGTACGCTAACACTAATCCGTGCCCTGACACGCACGCTTCCCCTAAAGCGTTGCCGTACCCTCACCTGCACCCTAAACCGTCCCCGTCCCCTAACCCTAACCCTAGCCCGAACCCTAACCCTGACCCTTCCCCGAAGCCTGACCCTCACCCGTCCCCTAATCCTAACCCGTACGCTAACACTAACCCGCGCCCTCACACGCACGCTCCCCCTAAAGCGTTGCCGTACCCTCACCTGGACCCTAAACCGTCCCCGTCCCCTAACCCTAACCCTAGCCCGAACCCTAACACTGACCCTTCCCCGAAGCCTAACCCTCAACCGTGACCTAATCCTAACGCGTACGCTAACACTAACCCGCGCCCTCACACGCACGCTACCCCTAAAGCGTTGCCGTACCCTCAACTGGACCCTAAACCGTCCCCTAACCCTAACCCTAACCCTAGCCCGAACCCTAACCCTGACCCTTCCCCGAAGCCTGACCCTCACCCGTCCCCTAATCCTAACCCGTACGCTAACACTAACCCGCGCCCTCACACGCACGCTCACCCTAAAGCGTTGCCGTACCCTCACCTGGACCCTAAACCGTCCCCGTCCCCTAACACTAACCCTAGCCCGAACCCTAACCCTAATCCTTCCCCGAAGCCTGACCCTAACCCGTGCCCTAATCCTAACCCGTACGCTAACACTAACCCATGCCCTCACACGCACGCTCCCCCTAAAGCGTTGCCGTACACTCACCTGTACCCTAAACCTTCCCCGTCCCCTAACCCTAACCCTATTCCGAACCCTAACCCTAACCCTTCCCCGAAGCCTGACCCTCACCCGTCCCCTAATCCTAACCCGTACACTAACAATAACCCGCGCCCTCACACGCACGCTCCCCCTAAAGCGTTGCCGTACCCTCACCTGAACCCTAAACCGTCCCCGTCCCCTAACCCTAACCCTAGCCCGAACCCTAACCCTAACCCTTCCCCGAAGCCTGACCCTCACCCGTGCCCTAATCCTAAACCGTACGCTAACACTAACCCGCGCCTCACACGCACGCTCCCCCTAAAGCGTTGCCGTACCCTCACCTGGACCCTAAACCGTCCCCGTCCCCTAACCCTAACCCTAGCCCGAACCCTAACCCTAACCCTTCCCCGAAGCCTGACCCTCACCCGTCCCCTAATCCTAACCCGTACGCTAACACTAACCCACGCCCTCACACGCACGCTCCCCCTAAAGCGTTGCCGGAACCTCACCTGGACCCTAAACCGTCCCCGTCCCCTAACCCTAACCCTAGCCCGAACCCTAACCCTAACCCTTCCCCGAAGCCTGACCCTCACCCGTCCCCTAATCCTAACACGTACGCTAACACTAACCCGCGCCCTCACACGCACGCTCCCCCTAAAGCGTTGCCGTACCCTCACCTGGACCCTAAACCGTCCCCGTCCCCTAACCCTAACCCTATCCCGAACCCTAACCCTGACCCTTCCCCGAAGCCTGACCCTCACCCGTCCCCTAATCCTAACCCGTACGCTAACACTAACCCACGCCCTCACACGCACGCTCCCCCTAAAGCGTTGCCGTAGCCTCACCTGGACCCTAAACCGTCCCCGTCCCCTAACCCTAACCCTAGCCCGAACCCTAACCCTAACCCTTCCCCGAAGCCTGACCCTCACCCGTCCCCTAATCCTAACCCGTACGCTAACACTAACCCGCGCCCTCACACGCACGCTCCCCCTAAAGCGTTGCCGTACCCTCACCTGGACCCTAAACCGTCCCCGTCCCTTAACCCTAACCCTAACCCTAGCCCGAACCCTAACCCTAACCCTGCCCCGAAGCCTGACCCTCACCCGTCCCCTAATCTTAACCCGTACGCTAACACTAACCCGTGCCCTCACACGCACGCTCCCCCTAAAGCGTTGCCGTACCCTCACCTGGACCCTAAACCGTCGCCGTCCCCTAACCCTAACCCTAGCCCGAACCCTAACCCTGACCCTTCCCCGAAGCCTGACCCTCACCCATCCCATAATCCTAACCCGTACGCTAACACTAACCCGCGCCCTCACACGCACGCTCCCCCTAAAGCGTTGCCGGAACCTCACCTGGACCCTAAACCGTCCCCGTCCCCTAACCCTAACCCTAGCCCGAACCCTAACCCTAAACCTTCCCCGAAGCCTGACCCTCACCCGTCCCCTAATCCTAACCCGTACGCTAACACTAACCCGTGCCCTCACACGCACGCTCCCCCTAAAGCGTTGTCGTACCCTCACCTGGACCCTAAACCGTCCCCGGCCCCTAACCCTAACCCTAGCCCGAACCCTAACCCTGACCCTTCCCCGAAGCCTGACCCTCACACGTGACCTACTCCTAACGCGTACGCTAACACTAATCCGCGCCCTCACACGCACGCTTCCCCTAAAGCGTTGCCGTACCCTCACCTGGACCCTAAACCGTCCCCGTCCCCTAACCCTAACCCTAGCCCGAACCCTAACCCTGACCCTTCCCCGAAGCCTGACCCTCACCCGTCCCCTAATCCTAACCCGTACGCTAACACTAACCCGCGCCCTCACACGCACGCTCACCCTAAAGCGTTGCCGTACCCTCACCTGGACCCTAAACCGTCCCCGTCCCCTAACACTAACCCTAGCCCGAACCCTAACCCTAATCCTTCCCCGA
The DNA here is from genome assembly GCF_949987515.2 of Delphinus delphis. NCBI lineage: Eukaryota > Metazoa > Chordata > Mammalia > Artiodactyla > Delphinidae > Delphinus > Delphinus delphis. Next base: position 36,229,543 of record NC_082695.1, read on the forward strand.
AGCCTGACCCTAACCCGTGCCCTAATCCTAACCCTTACGCTAACACTAACCCATGCCCTCACACGCACGCTCCCCCTAAAGCGTTGCCGTACACTCACCTGTACCCTAAACCTTCCCCGTCCCCTAACCCTAACCCTATTCCGAACCCTAACCCTAACCCTTCCCCGAAGCCTGACCCTCACCCGTCCCCTAATCCTAACCCGTACACTAACAATAACCCGCGCCCTCACACGCACGCTCCCCCTAAAGCGTTGCCGTACCCTCACCTGAACCCTAAACCGTCCCCGTCCCCTAACCCTAACCCTAGCCCGAACCCTAACCCTAACCCTTCCCCGAAGCCTGACCCTCACCCGTGCCCTAATCCTAAACCGTACGCTAACACTAACCCGCGCCTCACACGCACGCTCCCCCTAAAGCGTTGCCGTACCCTCACCTGGACCCTAAACCGTCCCCGTCCCCTAACCCTAACCCTAGCCCGAACCCTAACCCTAACCCTTCCCCGAAGCCTGACCCTCACCCGTCCCCTAATCCTAACCCGTACGCTAACACTAACCCACGCCCTCACACGCACGCTCCCCCTAAAGCGTTGCCGGAACCTCACCTGGACCCTAAACCGTCCCCGTCCCCTAACCCTAACCCTAGCCTGAACCCTAACCCTAACCCTTCCCCGAAGCCTGACCCTCACCCGTCCCCTAATCCTAACACGTACGCTAACACTAACCCGCGCCCTCACACGCACGCTCCCCCTAAAGCGTTGCCGTACCCTCACCTGGACCCTAAACCGTCCCCGTCCCCTAACCCTAACCCTATCCCGAACCCTAACCCTGACCCTTCCCCGAAGCCTGACCCTCACCCGTCCCCTAATCCTAACCCGTACGCTAACACTAATCCACGCCCTCACACGCACGCTCCCCCTAAAGCGTTGCCGTAGCCTCACCTGGACCCTAAACCGTCCCCGTCCCCTAACCCTAACCCTAGCCCGAACCCTAACCCTAACCCTTCCCCGAAGCCTGACCCTCACCCGTCCCCTAATCCTAACCCGTACGCTAACACTAACCCGCGCCCTCACACGCACGCTCCCCCTAAAGCGTTGCCGTACCCTAACCTGGACCCTAAACCGTCCCCGTCCCTTAACCCTAACCCTAACCCTAGCCCGAACCCTAACCCTAACCCTGCCCCGAAGCCTGACCCTCACCCGTCCCCTAATCTTAACCCGTACGCTAACACTAACCCGTGCCCTCACACGCACGCTCCCCCTAAAGCGTTGCCGTACCCTCACCTGGACCCTAAACCGTCGCCGTCCCCTAACCCTAACCCTAGCCCGAACCCTAACCCTGACCCTTCCCCGAAGCCTGACCCTCACCCATCCCATAATCCTAACCCGTACGCTAACACTAACCCGCGCCCTCACACGCACGCTCCCCCTAAAGCGTTGCCGGAACCTCACCTGGACCCTAAACCGTCCCCGTCCCCTAACCCTAACCCTAGCCCGAACCCTAACCCTAAACCTTCCCCGAAGCCTGACCCTCACCCGTCCCCTAATCCTAACCCGTACGCTAACACTAACCCGTGCCCTCACACGCACGCTCCCCCTAAAGCGTTGTCGTACCCTCACCTGGACCCTAAACCGTCCCCGGCCCCTAACCCTAACCCTAGCCCGAACCCTAACCCTGACCCTTCCCCGAAGCCTGACCCTCACACGTGACCTACTCCTAACGCCTACGCTAACACTAATCCGTGCCCTCACACGCACGCTTCCCCTAAAGCGTTGCCGTACCCTCACCTGGACCCTAAACCGTCCCCGTCCCCTAACCCTAACCCTAGCCCGAACCCTAACCCTGACCCTTCCCCGAAGCCTGACCCTCACCCGTCCCCTAATCCTAACCCGTACGCTAACACTATCCCGCGCCCTCACACGCACGCTCCCGTTAAAGCGTTGCCGTACCCTCACCTGGACCCTAAACCGTCTCCAGCCCCCAACCCTAACCCTAGCCCGAACCATAACCCTAACTCTTCCCCGAAGCCTGACCCTCACACGTGACCTACTCCTAACGCGTACGCTAACACTAACCCGCGCCCTCACACGCACGCTCCCCCTAAAGCGTTGCCGTACCCTCACCTGGACCCTAAACCGTCCCCGTCCCCTAACCCTAACCCTAGCCCGAACCCTAACCCTGACCCTTCCCCTAAGCCTGACCCTCACCCGTCCCCAATCCTAACCCGTACGATAACACTAACCCGCGCCCTCACACGCACGCTCCCCCTAAAGTGTTGCCGTAGCCTCACCTGGAACCTAAACCGTCCCCGTCCCCTAACCCTAACCCTAGCCCTAACCCTAACCCTAACACTTCCCCGAAGCCTGACCCTCACCCGTCCCCTAATCCTAACCCGTACGCTAACACTAACCCGCGCCCTCACACGCACGCTCCCCCTAAAGCGTTGCCGTACCCTCACCTGGACCCTAAACCGTCCCCGGCCCCTAACCCTAACCCTAGCCCGAACCCTAACCCTAACTCTTCCCCGAAGCCTGACCCTCACCCGTCCCCTAATCCTAACCCGTACGCTAACACTAACCCGCGCCCTCACACGCACGCTCCCCCTAAAGCGTTGCCGTACCCTCACCTGGACCCTAAACCGTCCCCGGCCCCTAACCCTAACCCTAGCCCGAACCCTAACCCTAACCCTTCCCCGAAGCCTGACCCTCACCCGTCCCCTAATCCTAACCCGTACGCTAACACTAACCCGCGCCCTCACACGCACGCTCCCCCTAAAGCGTTGCCGTACCCTCACCTGGACCCTAAACCGTCCCCGGCCCCTAACCCTAACCCTAGCCCGAACCCTAACCCTAACCCTTCCTCGAAGCCTGACTCTCACCCGTCCCCTAATCCTAACCCATACGCTAACACTAACCCGCGCCCTCACACGCACACTCCCCCTAAAGCGTTGCCGTAGCCTCACCTGGACCCTAAACCGTCCCCGTCCCCTAACCCTAACCCTAGCCCGAACCCTAACCCTAACCCTTCCCCGAAGCCTGACCCTCACCCGTCCCCTAATCCTAACCCGTATGCTAACACTAACCCACGCCCTCACACGCACGCTCCCCCTAAAGCGTTGCCGTACCCTCACCTGGACCCTAAACCGTCCCCGTCCCCTAACCCTAACCCTAGCCCGAACCCTAACCCTGACCCTTCCCCGAAGCCTGACCCTCACCCGTCCCCTAATCCTAATCCGTACGCTAAGACTAACCTGCGCCCTCACACGCACGCTCCCCTTAAAGCGTTGCCGTACCCTCACCTGGACCCTAAACCGTCCCCAGCCCCCAACACTAACCCTAGCCCGAACCCTAACCCTAACTCTTCCCCGAAGCCTGACCCTCACACATGACCTACTCCTAACGCGTACGCTAACACTAACCCGCGCCCTCACACACACGCTCCCCCTAAAGCGTTGCCGTACCCTCACCTGGACCCTAAACCGTCCCTGTCCCCTAACCCTAACCCTAGCCCGAACCCTAACCCTAACCCTTCCCCGAAGCCTGACCCTCACCCGTCCCCTAATCCTAACCCGTAGTCTAACACTAACCCGCGCCCTCACACGCACGCTCCACCTAAAGTGTTGCCATACCCTCACCTGGACCCTAAACCGTCCCCGTCCCCTAACCCTAACCCTAGCCCGAACCCTAACCCTGACCCTTCCCCGAAGCCTGACCCTCACCCATCCCATAATCCTAACCCGTACGCTAAAACTAACACGCGCCCTCACACGCACGCTCCCCCTAAAGCGTTGCCGTAACCTCACCTGGACCCTAAACCGTCCCCGTCCCCTAACCATAACCCAGGCCCGAACCCTAACCCTAACCCTTCCCCGAATCCTGACACTCACCCGTGCCGTAATCCTAACCCGTACCCTAACACTAACCCGCGCCCTCACACGCACGCTCCCCCTAAAGCGTTGCCGTACCCTCACCTGGACCCTAAACCGTCCCCGTCCCCTAACCCTAACCCTAGCCCGAAACCTAACCCTAACCCTTCCCCGAAGCCTGACCCTCACCCGTGCCGTAATCCTAACCCGTACGCTAACACTAACCCGCGCCCTCACACGCACGCTCCCCCTAAAGTGTTGCCGTACCCTCACCTGGACCCTAAACCGTCCCCGTCCCCTAACCCTAACCCTAGCCCGAACCCTAGCCCTGACCCTTCCCCGAAGCCTGACCCTCACCCGTCCCCTAATCCTAACCCGTACGCTAACACTAACCCGCGCCCTCACACGCACGCTCACCCTAAAGCGTTGCCGTACCCTCACCTGGACCCTAAAGCGTCCCCGTCCCCTAACCCTAACCCTAGCCCGAACCCTAACCCTAACCCTTCCCCGAAGCCTGACCCTCACCCGTGCCGTAATCCTAACCCGTACGCTAACACTAACCCGCGCCCTCACACGCACGCTCCCCCTAAAGCGTTGCCGTACCCTCACCTGGACCCTAAACCGTCCCCGTCCCCTAACCCTAACCCTAGCCCGAACCCTAACCCTAACCCTTCCCCGAATCCTGACACTCACCCGTCCCCGAATCCTAACCCGTACGCTAACACTAACCCGCGCCCTCACACGCACGCTCCCCCTAAAGCGTTGCCGTACCCTCACCTGGACCCTAAACCGTCCCCGTCCCCTAACCCTAACCCTAGCCCGAACCCTAACCCTGACCCTTCCCCGAAGCCTGACCCTCAACCGTGACCTAATCCTAACGCGTACGCTAACACTAACCCGCGCCCTCACACGCACGCTCCCCCTAAAGCGTTGCCGTACCCTCACCTGGACCCTAAACCGTCCCCGTCCCCTAACCCTAACCCTAGCCCGAACCCTAACCCTAACCCTTCCCCGAAGCCTGACCCTCACCCGTCCCCTAATCCTAACCCGTACGCTAACACTAACCCGCGCCCTCACACGCACGCTCCCCCTAAAGCGTTGCCGTACCCTCACCTGGACCCTAAACCGTCCCCGTCCCCTAACCCTAACCCTAGCCCGAACCCTAACCCTAACCCTTCCCCGAAGCCTGACCCTCACCCGTGCCGTAATCCTAACCCGTACGCTAACACTAACCCGCGCCCTCACACGCACGCTCCCCCTAAAGCGTTGCCGTACCCTCACCTGGACCCTAAACCGTCCCCGTCCCCTAACCCTAACCCTAGCCCGAACCCTAACCCTAACCCTTCCCCGAAGCCTGACCCTCACCCGTCCCCTAATCCTAACCCGTACGCTAACACTAACCCGCGCCCTCACACGCACGCTCCCCCTAAAGCGTTGCCGTACCCTCACCTGGACCCTAAACCGTCCCCGTCCCCTAACCCTAACCCTAGCCCGAACCCTAACCCTGACCCTTCCCCAAAGCCTGACCCTCAACCGTGACCTAATCCTAATGCATACGCTAAAACTAACCCGCGCCCTCACACGCACACTCCCCCTAAAGCGTTGCCGTACCCTCACCTGGACCCTAAACCGTCCCCGTCCCCTAACCCTAACCCTAGCCCGAACCCTAACCCTGACCCTTCCCCGAAGCCTGACCCTCACCCGTCCCCTAATCCTAACCCGTACGCTAACACTAACCCGCGCCCTCACACGCACACTCACCCTAAAGCGTTGCCGTACCCTCACCTGGACCCTAAACCGCGCCCGTCCCCTAACCCTAACCCTAGCCCGAACCCTAACCCTAACCCTTCCCCGAAGCCTGACCCTCACCCGTGCCGTAATCCTAAACCGTACGCTAACACTAACCCGCGCCCTCACACGCATGCTCCCCCTAAAGCGTTGCCGTACCCTCACCTGGACCCTAAACCGTCCCCGTCCCCTAACCCTAACCCTAGCCCGAACCCTAACCCTAACCCTTCCCCGAATCCTGACCCTCACCCGTCCCCTAATCCTAACCCGTACGCTAACACTAACCCGCGCCCTCACACGCACGCTCCCCCTAAAGCGTTGCCGTACCCTCACATGGACCCTAAACCGTCCCCGTCCCCTAACCCTAACCCTAGCCCGAACCCTAACCCTGACCCTTCCCCAAAGCCTGACCCTCAACCGTGACCTAATCCTAATGCGTACGCTAACACTAACCCGCGCCCTCACACGCACGCTCCCTCTAAAGCGTTGCCGTACCCTCACCTGGACCCTAAACCGTCGCCGTCCCCTAACCCTAACCCTAGCCCGAACCCTAACCCTGACCCTTCCCCGAAGCCTGACCCTCACCCATCCCATAATCCTAACCCGTACGCTAACACTAACCCGCGCCCTCACACGCACGCTCCCCCTAAAGCGTTGCCGTAGCCTCACCTGGACCCTAAACCGTCCCCGTCCCCTAACCCTAACCCTAGCCCGAACCCTAACCCTAACCCTTCCCCGAAGCCTGACCCACACCCGTCCCCTAATTCTAACCCGTACGCTAACACTAACCCGCGCCCTCACACGCACGCTCCCCCTAAAGCGTTGCCGTACCCTCACCTGGACCCTAAACCGTCCCCGTCCCTTAACCCTAACCCTAACCCTAGCCCGAACCCTAACCCTAACCCTTCCCCGAAGCCTGACCCTCACCCGTCCCCTAATCCTAACCCGTACGCTAACACTAACCCGCGCCCTCACACGCACGCTCCCCCTAAAGCGTTGCCGGAACCTCACCTGCACCCTAAACCTTCCCCGTCCCCTAACCCTAACCCTAGCCCGAACCCTAACCCTAAACCTTCCCCGAAGCCTGACCCTCACCCGTCCCCTAATCCTAACCCGTACGCTAACACTAACCCGTGCCCTCACACGCATGCTCCCCCTAAAGCGTTGTCGTACCCTCACCTGGACCCTAAACCGTCCCCGGCCCCTAACCCTAGCCCTAGCCCGAACCCTAACCCTGACCCTTCCCCGAAGCCTGACCCTCACACGTGACCTACTCCTAACGCGTACGCTAACACTAATCCGTGCCCTGACACGCACGCTTCCCCTAAAGCGTTGCCGTACCCTCACCTGGACCCTAAACCGTCCCCGTCCCCTAACCCTAACCCTAGCCCGAACCCTAACCCTGACCCTTCCCCGAAGCCTGACCCTCACCCGTCCCCTAATCCTAACCCGTACGCTAACACTAACCCGCGCCCTCACACGCACGCTCCCCCTAAAGCGTTGCCGTACCCTCACCTGGACCCTAAACCGTCCCCGTCCCCTAACCCTAACCCTAGCCCGAACCCTAACCCTGACCCTTCCCCGAAGCCTGACCCTCAACCGTGACCTAATCCTAACGCGTACGCTAACACTAACCCGCGCCCTCACACGCACGCTACCCCTAAAGCGTTGCCGTACCCTCAACTGGACCCTAAACCGTCCCCTAACCCTAACCCTAACCCTAGCCCGAACCCTAACCCTGACCCTTCCCCGAAGCCTGACCCTCACCCGTCCCCTAATCCTAACCCGTACGCTAACACTAACCCGCGCCCTCACACGCACGCTCACCCTAAAGCGTTGCCGTACCCTCACCTGGACCCTAAACCGTCCCCGTCCCCTAACCCTAACCCTAGCCCGAACCCTAACCCTAATCCTTCCCCGAAGCCTGACCCTCACCTGTGCCCTAATCCTAACCCGTACGCTAACACTAACCCATGCCCTCACACGCACGCTCCCCCTAAAGCGTTGCCGTACACTCACCTGTACCCTAAACCTTCCCCGTCCCCTAACCCTAACCCTATTCCGAACCCTAACCCTAACCCTTCCCCGAAGCCTGACCCTCACCCGTCCCCTAATCCTAACCCGTACGCTAACAATAACCCGCGCCCTCACACGCACGCTCCCCCTAAAGCGTTGCCGTACCCTCACCTGAACCCTAAACCGTCCCCGTCCCCTAACCCTAACCCTAGCCCGAACCCTAACCCTAACCCTTCCCCGAAGCCTGACCCTCACCCGTGCCCTAATCCTAACCCGTACGCTAACACTAACCCGCGCCTCACACGCACGCTCCCCCTAAAGCGTTGCCGTACCCTCACCTGGACCCTAAACCGTCCCCGTCCCCTAACCCTAACCCTAGCCCGAACCCTAACCCTAACCCTTCCCCGAAGCCTGACCCTCACCCGTCCCCTAATACTAACACGTACGCTAACACTAACCCGCGCCCTCACACGCACGCTCCCCCTAAAGCGTTGCCGTACCCTCAGCTGGACCCTAAACCGTCCCCATCCCCTAACCCTAACCCTATCCCGAACCCTAACCCTGACCCTTCCCCGAAGCCTGACCCTCACCCGTCCCCTAATCCTAACCCGTACGCTAACACTAACCCACGCCCTCACACGCACGCTCCCCCTAAAGCGTTGCCGTAGCCTCACCTGGACCCTAAACCGTCCCCGTCCCCTAACCCTAACCCTAGCCCGAACCCTAACCCTGACCCTTCCCCGAAGCCTGACCCTCACCCGTCCCCTAATCCTAACCCGTACGCTAACACTAACCCGCGCCCTCACACGCACACTCACCCTAAAGCGTTGCCGTACCCTCACCTGGACCCTAAACCGCGCCCGTCCCCTAACCCTAACCCTAGCCCGAACCCTAACCCTAACCCTTCCCCGAAGCCTGACCCTCACCCGTGCCGTAATCCTAAGCCGTACGCTAACACTAACCCGCGCCCTCACACGCATGCTCCCCCTAAAGCGTTGCCTTACCCTCACCTGGACCCTAAACCGTCCCCGTCCCCTAACCCTAACCCTAGCCCGAACCCTAACCCTAACCCTTCCCCAAATCCTGACCCTCACCCGTCCCATAATCCTAACCCGTACGCTAACACTAACCCGCGCCCTCACACGCACGCTCCCCCTAAAGCGTTGCCGTACCCTCACATGGACCCTAAACCGTCCCCGTCCCCTAACCCTAACCCTAGCCCGAACCCTAACCCTGACCCTTCCCCAAAGCCTGACCCTCAACCGTGACCTAATCCTAATGCGTACGCTAACACTAACCCGCGCCCTCACACGCACGCTCCCTCTAAAGCGTTGCCGTACCCTCACCTGGACCCTAAACCGTCGCCGTCCCCTAACCCTAACCCTAGCCCGAACCCTAACCCTGACCCTTCCCCGAAGCCTGACCCTCACCTATCCCATAATCCTAACCCGTACGCTAACACTAACCCGCGCCCTCACACGCACGCTCCCCCTAAAGCGTTGCCGTAGCCTCACCTGGACCCTAAACCGTCCCCGTCCCCTAACCCTAACCCTAGCCCGAACCCTAACCCTAACCCTTCCCCGAAGCCTGACCCACACCCGTCCCCTAATCCTAACCCGTACGCTAACACTAACCCGCGCCCTCACACGCACGCTCCCCCTAAAGCGTTGCCGTACCCTCACCTGGACCCTAAACCGTCCCCGTCCCTTAACCCTAACCCTAACCCTAGCCCGAACCCTAACCCTAACCCTTCCCCGAAGCCTGACCCTCACCCGTCCCCTAATCCTAACCCGTACGCTAACACTAACCCGCGCCCTCACACGCACGCTCCCCCTAAAGCGTTGCCGGAACCTCACCTGGACCCTAAACCTTCCCCGTCCCCTAACCCTAACCCTAGCCCGAACCCTAACCCTAAACCTTCCCCGAAGCCTGACCCTCACCCGTCCCCTAATCCTAACCCGTACGCTAACACTAACCCGTGCCCTCACACGCATGCTCCGCCTAAAGCGTTGTCGTACCCTCACCTGGACCCTAAACCGTCCCCGGCCCCTAACCCTAGCCCTAGCCCGAACCCTAACCCTGACCCTTCCCCGAAGCCTGACCCTCACACGTGACCTACTCCTAACGCGTACGCTAACACTAATCCGTGCCCTGACACGCACGCTTCCCCTAAAGCGTTGCCGTACCCTCACCTGGACCCTAAACCGTCCCCGTCCCCTAACCCTAACCCTAGCCCGAACCCTAACCCTGACCCTTCCCCGAAGCCTGACCCTCACCCGTCCCCTAATCCTAACCCGTACGCTAACACTAACCCGCGCCCTCACACGCACGCTCCCCCTAAAGCGTTGCCGTACCCTCACCTGGACCCTAAACCGTCCCCGTCCCCTAACCCTAACCCTAGCCCGAACCCTAACCCTGACCCTTCCCCGAAGCCTGACCCTCAACCGTGACCTAATCCTAACGCGTACGCTAACACTAACCCGCGCCCTCACACGCACGCTACCCCTAAAGCGTTGCCGTACCCTCAACTGGACCCTAAACCGTCCCCTAACCCTAACCCTAACCCTAGCCCGAACCCTAACCCTGACCCTTCCCCGAAGCCTGACCCTCACCCGTCCCCTAATCCTAACCCGTACGCTAACACTAACCCGCGCCCTCACACGCACGCTCACCCTAAAGCGTTGCCGTACCCTCACCTGGACCCTAAACCGTCCCCGTCCCCTAACCCTAACCCTAGCCCGAACCCTAACCCTAATCCTTCCCCGAAGCCTGACCCTCACCTGTGCCCTAATCCTAACCCGTACGCTAACACTAACCCATGCCCTCACACGCACGCTCCCCCTAAAGCGTTGCCGTACACTCACCTGTACCCTAAACCTTCCCCGTCCCCTAACCCTAACCCTATTCCGAACCCTAACCCTAACCCTTCCCCGAAGCCTGACCCTCACCCGTCCCCTAATCCTAACCCGTACGCTAACAATAACCCGCGCCCTCACACGCACGCTCCCCCTAAAGCGTTGCCGTACCCTCACCTGAACCCTAAACCGTCCCCGTCCCCTAACCCTAACCCTAGCCCGAACCCTAACCCTAACCCTTCCCCGAAGCCTGACCCTCACCCGTGCCCTAATCCTAACCCGTACGCTAACACTAACCCGCGCCTCACACGCACGCTCCCCCTAAAGCGTTGCCGTACCCTCACCTGGACCCTAAACCGTCCACGTCCCCTAACCCTAACCCTAGCCCGAACCCTAACCCTAACCCTTCCCCGAAGCCTGACCCTCACCCGTCCCCTAATCCTAACCCGTACGCTAACACTAACCCACGCCCTCACACGCACGCTCCCCCTAAAGTGTTGCCGGAACCTCACCTGGACCCTAAACCGTCCCCGTCCCCTAACCCTAACCCTAGCCCGAACCCTAACCCTAACCCTTCCCCGAAGCCTGACCCTCACCCGTCCCCTAATCCTAACACGTACGCTAACACTAACCCGCGCCCTCACACGCACGCTCCCCCTAAAGCGTTGCCGTACCCTCAGCTGGACCCTAAACCGTCCCCATCCCCTAACCCTAACCCTATCCCGAACCCTAACCCTGACCCTTCCCCGAAGCCTGACCCTCACCCGTCCCCTAATCCTAACCCGTACGCTAACACTAACCCACGCCCTCACACGCACGCTCCCCCTAAAGCGTTGCCGTAGCCTCACCTGGACCCTAAACCGTCCCCGTCCCCTAACCCTAACCCTAGCCCGAACCCTAACCCTAACCCTTCCCAGAAGCCTGACCCTCACCCGTCCCCTAATCCTAACCCGTACGCTAACACTAACCCGCGCCCTCACACGCACGCTCCCCCTAAAGCGTTGCCGTACCCTCACCTGGACCCTAAACCGTCCCCGTCCCTTAACCCTAACCCTAACCCTAGCCCGAACCCTAACCCTAACCCTGCCCCGAAGCCTGACCCTCACCCGTCCCCTAATCTTAACCCGTACGCTAACACTAACCCGTGCCCTCACACGCACGCTCCCCCTAAAGCGTTGCCGTACCCTCACCTGGACCCTAAACCGTCGCCGTCCCCTAACCCTAACCCTAGCCCGAACCCTAACCCTGACCCTTCCCCGAAGCCTGACCCTCACCCATCCCATAATCCTAACCCGTACGCTAACACTAACCCGCGCCCTCACACGCACGCTCCCCCTAAAGCGTTGCCGGAACCTCACCTGGACCCTAAACCGTCCCCGTCCCCTAACCCTAACCCTAGCCCGAACCCTAACCCTAAACCTTCCCCGAAGCCTGACCCTCACCCGTCCCCTAATCCTAACCCGTACGCTAACACTAACCCGTGCCCTCACACGCACGCTCCCCCTAAAGCGTTGTCGTACCCTCACCTGGACCCTAAACCGTCCCCGGCCCCTAACCCTAACCCTAGCCCGAACCCTAACCCTGACCCTTCCCCGAAGCCTGACCCTCACACGTGACCTACTCCTAACGCGTACGCTAACACTAATCCGTGCCCTCACACGCACGCTTCCCCTAAAGCGTTGCCGTACCCTCACATGGACCCTAAACCGTCCCCGTCCCCTAACCCTAACCCTAGCCCGAACCCTAACCCTGACCCTTCCCCAAAGCCTGACCCTCAACCGTGACCTAATCCTAACCCGTACGCTAACACTAACCCGCGCCCTCACACGCACGCTCCCGTTAAAGCGTTGCCGTACCCTCACCTGGACCCTAAACCGTCTCCAGCCCCCAACCCTAACCCTAGCCCGAACCATAACCCTAACTCTTCCCCGAAGCCTGACCCTCACACGTGACCTACTCCTAACGCGTACGCTAACACTAACCCGCGCCCTCACACGCACGCTCCCCCTAAAGCGTTGCCGTACCCTCACCTGGACCCTAAACCGTCCCCGTCCCCTAACCCTAACCCTAGCCCAAACCCTAACCCTGTCCCTTCCCCGAAGCCTGACCCTCAACCGTGACCTAATCCTAACGCGTACGCTAACACTAACCCGCGCCCTCACACGCACGCTCCCCCTAAAGCGTTGCCGTACCCTCACCTGGACCCTAAACCGTCCCCGTCCCCTAACCCTAACCCTAGCCCGAACCCTAACCCTAACCCTTCCCCGAAGCCTGACCCTCACCCGTGCCGTAATCCTAACCCATACGCTAACACTAACCCGCGCCCTCACACGCACGCTCCCCCTAAAGCGTTGCCGTACCCTCACCTGGACCCTAAACCGTCCCCGTCCCCTAACCCTAACCCTAGCCCGAACCCTAACCCTAACCCTTCCCCGAAGCCTGACCCTCACCCGTCCCCTAATCCTAACCCGTACGCTAACACTAACCCGCGCCCTCACACGCACGCTCCCCCTAAAGCGTTGCCGTACCCTCACCTGGACCCTAAACCGTCCCCGTCCCCTAACCCTAACCCTAGCCCGAACCCTAACCCTGACCCTTCCCCAAAGCCTGACCCTCAACCGTGACCTAATCCTAATGCATACGCTAAAACTAACCCGCGCCCTCACACGCACACTCCCCCTAAAGCGTTGCCGTACCCTCACCTGGACCCTAAACCGTCCCCGTCCCCTAACCCTAACCCTAGCCCGAACCCTAACCCTGACCCTTCCCCGAAGCCTGACCCTCACCCGTCCCCTAATCCTAACCCGTACGCTAACACTAACCCGCGCCCTCACACGCACACTCACCCTAAAGCGTTGCCGTACCCTCACCTGGACCCTAAACCGCGCCCGTCCCCTAACCCTAACCCTAGCCCGAACCCTAACCCTAACCCTTCCCCGAAGCCTGACCCTCACCCGTGCCGTAATCCTAACCCGTACGCTAACACTAACCCGCGCCCTCACACGCATGCTCCCCCTAAAGCGTTGCCGTACCCTCACCTGGACCCTAAACCGTCCCCGTCCCCTAACCCTAACCCTAGCCCGAACCCTAACCCTAACCCTTCCCCGAATCCTGACCCTCACCCGTCCCCTAATCCTAACCCGTACGCTAACACTAACCCGCGCCCTCACACGCACGCTCCCCCTAAAGCGTTGCCGTACCCTCACATGGACCCTAAACCGTCCCCGTCCCCTAACCCTAACCCTAGCCCGAACCCTAACCCTGACCCTTCCCCAAAGCCTGACCCTCAACCGTGACCTAATCCTAATGCGTACGCTAACACTAACCCGCGCCCTCACACGCACGCTCCCTCTAAAGCGTTGCCGTACCCTCACCTGGACCCTAAACCGTCGCCGTCCCCTAACCCTAACCCTAGCCCGAACCCTAACCCTGACCCTTCCCCGAAGCCTGACCCTCACCCATCCCATAATCCTAACCCGTACGCTAACACTAACCCGCGCCCTCACACGCACGCTCCCCCTAAAGCGTTGCCGTAGCCTCACCTGGACCCTAAACCGTCCCCGTCCCCTAACCCTAACCCTAGCCCGAACCCTAACCCTAACCCTTCCCCGAAGCCTGACCCACACCCGTCCCCTAATCCTAACCCGTACGCTAACACTAACCCGCGCCCTCACACGCACGCTCCCCCTAAAGCGTTGCCGTACCCTCACCTGGACCCTAAACCGTCCCCGTCCCTTAACCCTAACCCTAACCCTAGCCCGAACCCTAACCCTAACCCTTCCCCGAAGCCTGACCCTCACCCGTCCCCTAATCCTAACCCGTACGCTAACACTAACCCGCGCCCTCACACGCACGCTCCCCCTAAAGCGTTGCCGTACCCTCACCTGGACCCTAAACCGTCGCCGTCCCCTAACCCTAACCCTAGCCCGAACCCTAACCCTGACCCTTCCCCGAAGCCTGACCCTCACCCATCCCATAATCCTAACCCGTACGCTAACACTAACCCGCGCCCTCACACGCACGCTCCCCCTAAAGCGTTGCCGGAACCTCACCTGGACCCTAAACCTTCCCCGTCCCCTAACCCTAACCCTAGCCCGAACCCTAACCCTAAACCTTCCCCGAAGCCTGACCCTCACCCGTCCCCTAATCCTAACCCGTACGCTAACACTAACCCGTGCCCTCACACGCATGCTCCCCCTAAAGCGTTGTCGTACCCTCACCTGGACCCTAAACCGTCCCCTGCCCCTAACCCTAGCCCTAGCCCGAACCCTAACCCTGACCCTTCCCCGAAGCCTGACCCTCACACGTGACCTACTCCTAACGCGTACGCTAACACTAATCCGTGCCCTGACACGCACGCTTCCCCTAAAGCGTTGCCGTACCCTCACCTGGACCCTAAACCGTCCCCGTCCCCTAACCCTAACCCTAGCCCGAACCCTAACCCTGACCCTTCCACGAAGCCTGACCCTCACCCGTCCCCTAATCCTAACCCGTACGCTAACACTAACCCGCGCCCTCACACGCACGCTCCCCCTAAAGCGTTGCCGTACCCTCACCTGGACCCTAAACCGTCCCCGTCCCCTAACCCTAACCCTAGCCCGAACCCTAACCCTGACCCTTCCCCGAAGCCTGACCCTCAACCGTGACCTAATCCTAACGCGTACGCTAACACTAACCCGCGCCCTCACACGCACGCTACCCCTAAAGCGTTGCCGTACCCTCAACTGGACCCTAAACCGTCCCCTAACCCTAACCCTAACCCTAGCCCGAACCCTAACCCTGACCCTTCCCCGAAGCCTGACCCTCACCCGTCCCCTAATCCTAACCCGTACGCTAACACTAACCCGCGCCCTCACACGCACGCTCACCCTAAAGCGTTGCCGTACCCTCACCTGGACCCTAAACCGTCCCCGTCCCCTAACCCTAACCCTAGCCCGAACCCTAACCCTAATCCTTCCCCGAAGCCTGACCCTCACCTGTGCCCTAATCCTAACCCGTACGCTAACACTAACCCATGCCCTCACACGCACGCTCCCCCTAAAGCGTTGCCGTACACTCACCTGTACCCTAAACCTTCCCCGTCCCCTAACCCTAACCCTATTCCGAACCCTAACCCTAACCCTTCCCCGAAGCCTGACCCTCACCCGTCCCCTAATCCTAACCCGTACGCTAACAATAACCCGCGCCCTCACACGCACGCTCCCCCTAAAGCATTGCCGTACCCTCACCTGAACCCTAAACCGTCCCCGTCCCCTAACCCTAACCCTAGCCCGAACCCTAACCCTAACCCTTCCCCGAAGCCTGACCCTCACCCGTGCCCTAATCCTAACCCGTACGCTAACACTAACCCGCGCCTCACACGCACGCTCCCCCTAAAGCGTTGCCGTACCCTCACCTGGACCCTAAACCGTCCCCGTCCCCTAACCCTAACCCTAGCCCGAACCCTAACCCTAACCCTTCCCCGAAGCCTGACCCTCACCCGTCCCCTAATCCTAACCCGTACGCTAACACTAACCCACGCCCTCACACGCACGCTCCCCCTAAAGCGTTGCCGGAACCTCACCTGGACCCTAAACCGTCCCCGTCCCCTAACCCTAACCCTAGCCCGAACCCTAACCCTAACCCTTCCCCGAAGCCTGACCCTCACCCGTCCCCTAATCCTAACACGTACGCTAACACTAACCCGCGCCCTCACACGCACGCTCCCCCTAAAGCGTTGCCGTACCCTCAGCTGGACCCTAAACCGTCCCCGTCCCCTAACCCTAACCCTATCCCGAACCCTAACCCTGACCCTTCCCCGAAGCCTGACCCTCACCCGTCCCCTAATCCTAACCCGTACGCTAACACTAACCCACGCCCTCACACGCACGCTCCCCCTAAAGCGTTGCCGTAGCCTCACCTGGACCCTAAACCGTCCCCGTCCCCTAACCCTAACCCTAGCCCGAACCCTAACCCTAACCCTTCCCAGAAGCCTGACCCTCACCCGTCCCCTAATCCTAACCCGTACGCTAACACTAACCCGCGCCCTCACACGCACGCTCCCCCTAAAGCGTTGCCGTACCCTCACCTGGACCCTAAACCGTCCCCGTCCCTTAACCCTAACCCTAACCCTAGCCCGAACCCTAACCCTAACCCTGCCCCGAAGCCTGACCCTCACCCGTCCCCTAATCTTAACCCGTACGCTAAGACTAACCCGTGCCCTCACACGCACGCTCCCCCTAAAGCGTTGCCGTACCCTCACCTGGACCCTAAACCGTCCCCGTCCCCTAACCCTAACCCTAGCCCGAACCCTAACCCTGACCCTTCCCCGAAGCCTGACCCTCACCCATCCCATAATCCTAACCCGTACGCTAACACTAACCCGCGCCCTCACACGCACGCTCCCCCTAAAGCGTTGCCGGAACCTCACCTGGACCCTAAACCGTCCCCGTCCCCTAACCCTAACCCTAGCCCGAACCCTAACCCTAAACCTTCCCCGAAGCCTGACCCTCACCCGTCCCCTAATCCTAACCCGTACGCTAACACTAACCCGTGCCCTCACACGCACGCTCCCCCTAAAGCGTTGTCGTACCCTCACCTGGACCCTAAACCGTCCCCGGCCCCTAACCCTAACCCTAGCCCGAACCCTAACCCTGACCCTTCCCCGAAGCCTGACCCTCACACGTGACCTACTCCTAACGCGTACGCTAACACTAATCCGTGCCCTCACATGCACGCTTCCCCTAAAGCGTTGCCGTACCCTCACCTGGACCCTAAACCGTCCCCGTCCCCTAACCCTAACCCTAGCCCGAACCCTAACCCTGACCCTTCCCCGAAGCCTGACCCTCACCCGTCCCCTAATCCTAACCCGTACGCTAACACTAACCCGCGCCCTCACACGCACGCTCCCGTTAAAGCGTTGCCGTACCCTCACCTGGACCCTAAACCGTCTCCAGCCCCCAACCCTAACCCTAGCCCGAACCATAACCCTAACTCTTCCCCGAAGCCTGACCCTCACACGTGACCTACTCCTAACGCGTACGCTAACACTAACCCGCGCCCTCACACGCACGCTCCCCCTAAAGCGTTGCCGTACCCTCACCTGGACCCTAAACCGTCCCCGTCCCCTAACCCTAACCCTAGCCCGAACCCTAACCCTGACCCTTCCACGAAGCCTGACCCTCACCCGTCCCCTAATCCTAACCCGTACGCTAACACTAACCCGCGCCCTCACACGCACGCTCACCCTAAAGCGTTGCCGTACCCTCACCTGGACCCTAAACCGCCCCCGGCCCCTAACCCTAACCCTAGCCCGAACCCTAACCCTAACCCTTCCCCGAAGCCTGACCCTCACCCGTGCCGTAATCCTAACCCGTACGCTAACACTAACCCGCGCCCTCACACGCATGCTCCCCCTAAAGCGTTGCCGTACCCTCACCTGGACCCTAAACCGTCCCCATGCCCTAACCCTAACCCTAGCCCGAACCCTAACCCTAACCCTTCCCCGAATCCTGACCCTCATCCGTCCCCTAATCCTAACCCGTACGCTAACACTAACCCACGCCCTCACACGCACGCTCCCCCTAAAGCGTTGCCGTACCCTCACCTGGACCCTAAACCGTCCCCGTCCCCTAACCCTAACCCTAGCCCGAACCGTAACCCTGACCCTTCCCCAAAGCCTGACCCTCAACCGTGACCTAATCCTAATGGCGTACGCTAACACTAACCCGCGCCCTCACACGCACGCTCCCCCTAAAGCGTTGCCGTACCCTCACCTGTACCCTAAACCGTCCCCGTCCCCTAACCCTAACCCTAGCCCGAACCCTAACCCTAACCCTTCCCCGAATCCTGACACTCACCCGTCCCCTAATCCTAACCCGTACGCTAACACTAACTCGCGCCCTCACACGCACACTCCCCCTAAAGCGTTGCCGTACCCTCACCTGGACCCTAAACCATCCCCGTCCCCTAACCCTAACCCTAGCCCGAACCCTAACCCTAACCCTTCCCCGAAGCCTGACCCTCACCCGTCCCCTAATCCTAACCCGTACGCTAACACTAACCCGCGCCCTCACACGCACGCTCCCCCTAAAGCGTTGCCGTACCCTCACCTGGACCCTAAACCGTCCCCATCCCCTAACCCTAACCCTAGCCCGAACCCTAACCCTGACCCTTCCCCGAAGCCTGACCCTCAACCGTGACCTAATCCTAACGCGTACGCTAACACTAACCCGCGCCCTCACACGCACGCTCCCCCTAAAGCGTTGCCGTACCCTCACCTGGACCCTAAACCGTCCCCGTCCCCTAACCCTAACCCTAGCCCGAACACTAACCCTAACCCTTCCCCGAAGCCTGACCCTCACCCGTCCCCTAATCCTAACCCGTACGCTAACACTAACCCGCGCCCTCACACGCACGCTCCCCCTAAAGCGTTGCCGTACCCTCACCTGGACCCTAAACCGTCCCCGTCCCCTAACCCTAACCCTAGCCCGAACCCTAACCCTAACCCTTCCCCGAAGCCTGACCCTCACCCGTGCCGTAATCCTAACCCGTACGCTAACACTAACCCGCGCCCTCACACGCACGCTCCCCCTAAAGCGTTGCCGTACCCTCAGCTGGACCCTAAACCGTCCCCGTCCCCTAACCCTAACCCTAGCCCGAACCCTAACCCTAACCCTTCCCCGAAGCCTGACCCTCACCCGTCCCCTAATCCTAACCCGTACGCTAACACTAACCCGCGCCCTCACACGCACGCTCCCCCTAAAGCGTTGCCGTACCCTCACCTGGACCCTAAACCGTCCCCGTCCCCTAACCCTAACCCTAGCCCGAACCCTAACCCTGACCCTTCCCCAAAGCCTGACCCTCAACCGTGACCTAATCCTAATGCATACGCTAAAACTAACCCACGCTCTCACACGCACGCTCCCCCTAAAGCGTTGCCGTACCCTCACCTGGACCCTAAACCGTCCCCGTCCCCTAACCCTAACCCTAGCCCGAACCCTAACCCTGACCCTTCCCCGAAGCCTGACCCTCACCCGTCCCCTAATCCTAACCCGTACGCTAACACTAACCCGCGCCCTCACACGCACACTCACCCTAAAGCGTTGCCGTACCCTCACCTGGACCCTAAACCGCGCCCGTCCCCTAACCCTAACCCTAGCCCGAACCCTAACCCTAACCCTTCCCCGAAGCCTGACCCTCACCCGTGCCGTAATCCTAACCCGTACGCTAACACTAGCCCGCGCCCTCACACGCATGCTCCCCCTAAAGCGTTGCCGTACCCTCACCTGGACCCTAAACTGTCCCCGTCCCCTAACCCTAACCCTAGCCCGAACCCTAACCCTAACCCTTCCCCGAATCCTGACCCTCACCCGTCCCCTAATCCTAACCCGTACGCTAACACTAACCCGCGCCCTCACACGCACGCTCCCCCTAAAGCGTTGCCGTACCCTCACATGGACTCTAAACCGTCCCCGTCCCCTAACCCTAACCCTAGCCCGAACCCTAACCCTGACCCTTCCCCAAAGCCTGACCCTCAACCGTGACCTAATCCTAATGCGTACGCTAACACTAACCCGCGCCCTCACACGCACGCTCCCCCTAAAGCGTTGCCGTACCCTCACCTGGACCCTAAACCGTCCCCGTCCCCTAACCCTAACCCTAGCCCGAACCCTAACCCTAACCCTTCCCCGAAGCCTGACACTCACCCGTCCCCAAATCCTAACCTGTACGCTGACACTAACTCGCGCCCTCACACGCACGCTCCCCCTAAAGCGTTGCCGTACCCTCACCTGGACCCTAAACCGTCCCCGTCCCCTAACCCTAACCCTAGCCCGAACCCTAACCCTAACCCTTCCCCGAAGCCTGACCCTCACCCGTCCCCTAATCCTAACCCGTACGCTAACACTAACCCGCGACCTCACACGCACGCTCCCCCTAAAGCGTTGCCGTACCCTCACCTGGACCCTAAACCGTCCCCGTCCCCTAACCCTAACCCTAGCCCGAACCCTAACCCTAACCCTTCCCCGAAGCCTGACCCTCACCCGTCCCCTAATCCTAACCCGTACGCTAACACTAACCCGCGCCCTCACACGCACGCTCCCCCTAAAGCGTTGCCGTACCCTCACCTGGACCCTAAACCGTCCCCGTTCCCTAACCCTAACCCTAGCCCGAACCCTAACCCTAACCCTTCCCCGAAGCCTGACCCTCACCCGTGCCGTAATCCTAACCCGTACGCTAACACTAACCCGCGCCCTCACACGCACGCTCCCCGTAAAGCCTTGCCGTACCCTCACGTGGATCCTAAACCGTCCCCGTCCCCTAACCCTAACCCTAGCCCGAACCCTAACCCTAACCCTTCCCCGAAGCCTGACCCTCACCCGTGCCGTAATCCTAACCCGTACGCTAACACTAACCCGCGCCCTCACACGCACGCTCCCCCTAAAGCGTTGCCGTACCCTCACCTGGACCCTAAACCGTCCCCGTCCCCTAACCCTAACCCTAGCCCGAACCCTAACCCTGACCCTTCCCCGAAGCCTGACCCTCACCCGTCCCCTAATCCTAACCCGTACGCTAACACTAACCCGCGCCCTCACACGCACGCTCACCCTAAAGCGTTGCCGTACCCTCACCTGGACCCTAAACCGCCCCCGTCCCCTAACCCTAACCCTAGCCCGAACCCTAACCCTAACCCTTCCCCGAAGCCTGACCCTCACCCGTGCCATAATCCTAACCCGTACGCTAACACTAACCCGCGCCCTCACACGCACGCTCCCCCTAAAGCGTTGCCGTACCCTCAGCTGGACCCTAAACCGTCCCCGTGCCCTAACCCTAACCCTAGCCCGAACCCTAACCCTAACCCTTCCCCGAATCCTGACCCTCACCCGTCCCCTAATCCTAACCCGTACGCTAACACTAACCCACGCCCTCACACGCACGCTCCCCCTAAAGCGTTGCCGTACCCTCACCTGGACCCTAAACCGTCCCCGTCCCCTAACCCTAACCCTAGCCCGAACCGTAACCCTGACCCTTCCCCAAAGCCTGACCCTCAACCGTGACCTAATCCTAATGGCGTACGCTAACACTAACCCGCGCCCTCACACGCACGCTCCCCCTAAAGCGTTGCCGTACCCTCACCTGTACCCTAAACCGTCCCCGTCCCCTAACCCTAACCCTAGCCCGAACCCTAACCCTAACCCTTCCCCGAATCCTGACACTCACCCGTCCCCTAATCCTAACCCGTACGCTAACACTAACTCGCGCCCTCACACGCACACTCCCCCTAAAGCGTTGCCGTACCCTCACCTGGACCCTAAACCATCCCCGTCCCCTAACCCTAACCCTAGCCCGAACCCTAACCCTAACCCTTCCCCGAAGCCTGACCCTCACCCGTCCCCTAATCCTAACCCGTACGCTAACACTAACCCGCGCCCTCACACGCACGCTCCCCCTAAAGCGTTGCCGTACCCTCACCTGGACCCTAAACCGTCCCCATCCCCTAACCCTAACCCTAGCCCGAACCCTAACCCTGACCCTTCCCCGAAGCCTGACCCTCAACCGTGACCTAATCCTAACGCGTACGCTAACACTAACCCGCGCCCTCACACGCACGCTCCCCCTAAAGCGTTGCCGTACCCTCACCTGGACCTTAACCGTCCCCGTCCCCTAACCCTAACCCTAGCCCGAACACTAACCCTAACCCTTCCCCGAAGCCTGACCCTCACCCGTCCCCTAATCCTAACCCGTACGCTAACACTAACCCGCGCCCTCACACGCACGCTCCCCCTAAAGCGTTGCCGTACCCTCACCTGGACCCTAAACCGTCCCCGTCCCCTAACCCTAACCCTAGCCCGAACCCTAACCCTAACCCTTCCCCGAAGCCTGACCCTCACCCGTGCCGTAATCCTAACCCTTACGCTAACACTAACCCGCGCCCTCACACGCACGCTCCCCCTAAAGCGTTGCCGTACCCTCAGCTGGACCCTAAACCGTCCCCGTCCCCTAACCCTAACCCTAGCCCGAACCCTAACCCTAACCCTTCCCCGAAGCCTGACCCTCACCCGTCCCCTAATCCTAACCCGTACGCTAACACTAACCCGCGCCCTCACACGCACGCTCCCCCTAAAGCGTTGCCGTACCCTCACCTGGACCCTAAACCGTCCCCGTCCCCTAACCCTAACCCTAGCCCGAACCCTAACCCTGACCCTTCCCCAAAGCCTGACCCTCAACCGTGACCTAATCCTAATGCATACGCTAAAACTAACCCGCGCTCTCACACGCACGCTCCCCCTAAAGCGTTGCCGTACCCTCACCTGGACCCTAAACCGTCCCCGTCCCCTAACCCTAACCCTAGCCCGAACCCTAACCCTGACCCTTCCCCGAAGCCTGACCCTCACCCGTCCCCTAATCCTAACCCGTACGCTAACACTAACCCGCGCCCTCACACGCACACTCACCCTAAAGCGTTGCCGTACCCTCACCTGGACCCTAAACCGCGCCCGTCCCCTAACCCTAACCCTAGCCCGAACCCTAACCCTAACCCTTCCCCGAAGCCTGACCCTCACCCGTGCCGTAATCCTAACCCGTACGCTAACACTAACCCGCGCCCTCACACGCATGCTCCCCCTAAAGCGTTGCCATACCCTCACCTGGACCCTAAACTGTCACCGTCCCCTAACCCTAACCCTAGCCCGAACCCTAACCCTAACCCTTCCCCGAATCCTGACCCTCACCCGTCCCCTAATCCTAACCCGTACGCTAACACTAACCCGCGCCCTCACACGCACGCTCCCCCTAAAGCGTTGCCGTACCCTCACCTGGACCCTAAACCGTCCCCGTCCCCTAACCCTAACCCTAGCCCGAACCCTAACCCTAACCCTTCCCCGAAGCCTGACCCTCACCCGTCCCCTAATCCTAACCCGAACGCTAACACTAACCCGCGCCCTCACACGCACGCTCCCCCTAAAGCGTTGCCGTACCCTCACCTGGACCCTAAACCGTCCCCGTCCCCTAACCCTAACCCTAGCCCGAACCCTAACCCTAACCCTTCCCCGAAGCCTGACCCTCACCCATCCCCTAATCCTAACCCGAACGCTAACACTAACCCGCGCCCTCACACGCACGCTCCCCCTAAAGCGTTGCCGTACCCTCACCTGGACCCTAAACCGTCCCCGTCCCCTAACCCTAACCCTAGCCCGAACCCTAACCCTAACCCTTCCCCGAAGCCTGACCCTCACCCGTCCCCTAATCCTAACCCGTACGCTAACACTAACCCGCGCCCTCACACGCACGCTCCCCCTAAAGCGTTGCCATACCCTCACCTGGACCCTAAACCGTCCCCGTCCCCTAACCCTAACCCTAGCCCGAACCCTAACCCTCACCCTTCCCCGAAGCCTGACCCTCACCCGTCCCCTAATCCTAACCCGTACGCTAACACTAACCCACGCCCTCACACGCACGCACCCCCTAAAGCGTTGCCGTACCCTCACCTGGACCCTAAACCGTCCCCGTCCCCTAACCCTAACCCTAGCCCGAATCTAACCCTAACCCTTCCCCGAAGCCTGACCCTCACCCGTCCCCTAATCCTAACCCGTACGCTAACACTAACCCGCGCCCTCACAGGCACGCTCCCCCTAAAGCGTTGCCGTACCGTCACCTGGACCCTAAACCGTCCCCGTCCCCTAACCCTAACCCTAGCCCGAACCCTAACCCTGACCCTTCCCCGAAGTCTGACCCTCACCCGTCCCATAATCCTAACCCGTACGCTAACACTAACCCGCGCCCTCACACGCACGCTCCCCCTAAAACGTTGCCGTACCCTCACCTGGACCCTAAACCGTCCCCGTCCCCTAACCCTAACCCTAGCCCGAACCCTAACCCTAACCCTTCCGCGAAGCCTGACCCTCACCCGTCCCCTAATCCTAACCCGTACGCTAACACTAATCCGTGCCCTCACACGCACGCTCCCCCTAAAGCGTTGTCGTACCCTCACCTGGAACCTAAACCGTCCCCAGCCCCCAACCCTAACCCTAGCCCGAACCCTAACCCTAACCCTTCCCCGAAGCCTGACCCTCACACGTGACCTACTCCTAACGCGTACGCTAACACTAACCCGCGCCCTCACACACACGCTCCCCCTGAAGTGTTGCCGAACCCTCACCTGGACCGTAAACCGTCCCCGTCCCCTAACCCTAACCCTAACCCTAGCCCGAACGCTAACCCTAACCCTTCCCCGAAGCCTGACCCTCACCCGTCCCCTAATCCTAACCCGTAGGCTAACACTAACCCGCGCCCTCACACGCACGCTCCCCCTAAAGCGTTGCCGTACCCTCAGCTGGACCCTAAACCGTCCCCGTCCCCTAATCCTAACCCTAGCCCTAACCCTAACCCTAACCCTTCCCCGAAGCCTGACCCTCACCCGTCCCCTAATCCTAACCCGTACGCTAACACTAACCCGCGCCCTCACACGCACGCTCCCCCTAAAGCGTTGCCATACCCTCACCGGGACCCTAAACCGTCCCCGGCCCCTAACCCTAACCCTAGCCCGACCCTAACCCTAACCCTTCCCCGAAGCGTGACCCTCACCCGTCCCCTAATCCTAACCCGTACGCTAACACTAACCCGCGCCCTCACACGCACGCTCCCCCTAAAGCGTTGCCGTACCCTCACCTGGACCCTAAACCGTCCCCGTCCCCTAACCCTAACCCTAGCCCGAACCCTAACCCTAACCCTAACCCTTCCCCGAAGCCTGACCTTCACCCGTCCCCTAATCCTAACCCGTACGCTAACACTAACCCACGCCCTCACACGCACGCTCCCCCTAAAGCGTTGCCGTACCCTCACCTGGACCCTAAACCGTCCCCGGCCCCTAACCCTAACCCTAGCCCGAACCCTAACCCTAACCCTTCCCCGAAGCCTGACCCTCACCCGTCCCCTAATCCTAACCCGAACGCTAACACTAACCCGCGCCCTCACACGCACGCTCCCCCTAAAGCGTTGCCGTACCCTCACCTGGACCCTAAACCGTCCCCGTCCCCTAACCCTAACCCTAGCCTGAACCCTAACCCTAACCCTTCCCCGAAGCCTGACCCTCACCCGTCCCCTAATCCTAACCCGTACGCTAACACTAACCCACGCCCTCACACGCACGCTCCCCCTAAAGCGTTGCCGTACCCTCACCTGGACCCTAAACCGTCCCCGTCCCCTAACCCTAACCCTAGCCCGAACCCTAACCCTGACCCTTCCCCGAAGCCTGACCCTCACCCGTCCCCTAATCCTAACCCGTACGCTAACACTAACCCACGCCCTCACACGCATGCTCCCCTTAAAGCGTTGCCGTACCCTCACCTGGACCCTAAACCGTCCCCGTCCCCTAACCCTAACCCTAGCCCGAACCCTAACTCTAACCCTTCCCTGGAGCCTGACCCTCACCCGTGCCCTAATCCTAACCCGTACGCTAACACTAACCTGCGTCCTCACACGCACGCTCCCCCTAAAGCGTTGCCGTACCCTCACCTGGACCCTAAACCGTCCCCGTCCCCTAACCCTAACCCTACCCGAACCCTAACCCTAACCCTTCCCGAAGCCTGACCCTCACCCGTCCCCTAATCCTAACCCGTATGCTAACACTAACCCGCGCCCTCACACGCACGCTCCCCCTAAAGCGTTGCTGTACCCTCACCTGGACCCTAAACCGTCCCCGGCCCCTAACCCTAACCCTAGCCCGAACCCTAACCCTAACCCTTCCCCGAAGCCTGACCCTCACCCGTCCCCTAATCCTAACCCGCACGCTAACACTAACCCGCGCCCTCACACGCACGCTCCCCCTAAAGCGTTGCCGTACCCTCACCTGGACCCTAAACCGTCCCCGTCCCCTAACCCTAACCTTAGTCCGAACCCTAACCCTAACCCTTCCCCGAAGCCTGACCCTCACCCGTCCCCTAATCCTAACCCGTTCGCTAACACTAACCCGCGCCCTCACACGCACGCTCCCCCTAAAGCGTTGCCGTACCCTCACCTGGACCCTAAACCGTCCCCGTCCCCTAACCCTAACCCTAGACCGAACTCTAACCCTGACCCTTCCCCGAAGCCTGACCCTCACCCGTCCCATAATCCTAACCCGTACGCTAACACTAACCCGCCCCCTCACACACACGCTCCCCCTAAAGCGTTGCCGTAACCTCACCTGGACCCTAAACCGTCCCCGTCCCCTAACCCTAACCCTAGCCCGAACGCTAACACTGACCCTTCCCCGAAGCCTGACCCTCACCCGTCCCCTAATCCTAACCCGTACGCTAACACTAACCCGCGCCCTCACACGCACGCTCACCCTAAAGCGTTGCCGTACCCTCACCTGGACCCTAAACCGTCCCCGTCCCCTAACCCTAACCCTAGCCCGAACCCTAACCCTAACCCTTCCCCGAAGCCTGACCCTCACCCGTGCCGTAATCCTAACCCGTACGCTAACACTAACCCGCGCCCTCACACGCACGCTCCCCCTAAAGCGTTGCCGTACCCTCACCTGGACCCTAAACCGTCCCCGTCCCCTAACCCTAACCCTAGCCCGAACCCTAACCCTAACCCTTCCCCGAATCCTGACCGTCACCCGTCCCCTAATCCTAACCCGAACGCTAACACTAACCCACGCCCTCACATGCACGCTCCCCCTAAAGCGTTGCCGTACCCTCACCTGGACCCTAAACCGTCCCCGTCCCCTAACCCTAACCCTAGCCCGAACCCTAACCCTGACCCTTCCCCGAAGCCTGACCCTCAACCGTGACCTAATCCTAACGCGTACGCTAACACTAACCCGCGCCCTCACACGCACGCTCCCCCTAAAGCGTTGCCGTACCCTCACCTGGACCCTAAACCGTCCGCGTCCCCTAACCCTAACCCTAGCCCGAATCGTAACCCTGACCCTTCCCCGAAGCCGGGCCCTCACCCGTCCCCTAATCCTAACCCGTACGCTAACACTAACCCGCGCCCTCACACGCACGCTCACCCTAAAGCGTTGCCGTACCCTCACCTGGACCCTAAACCGTCCCCGTCCCCTAACCCTAACCCTAGCCCGAACCCTAACCCTAACCCTTCCCCGAAGCCTGACACTCAAACGTGACCTACTCCTAACGCGTACGCTAACACTAAACCGCGCCCTCACACGCACGCTCCCCCTAAAGCGTTGCCGTACCCTCACCTGGACCCTAAACCGTCCCCGTCCCCTAAACCTAACCCTAGCCCGAAACCTAACCCTAACCCTTCCCCGAATCCTGACACTCACCCGTCCCCTAATCCTAACCCGTACGCTAACACTAACCCGCGCCCTCACACGCACGCTCCCCCTAAAGTGTTGCCGTACCCTCACCTGGACCCTAAACCGTCCCCGTCCCCTAACCCTAACCCTAGCCCGAACCCTAACCCTAACCCTTCCCCGAAGCCTGACCCTCACCCGTCCCCTAATCCTAACCCGTACCCTACCACTAACCCGCGCCCTCACACGCACGCTCCCCCTAAAGCATTGCCGTACCCTCACCTGGACCCTAATCCGTCCCCGTCCCCTAACCCTAACCCTATCCCGAACCCTAACCCTGACCCTTCCCCGAAGCCTGACCCTCACCCGTCCCCTAATCCTAACCCGTACGCTAACACTAACCTGCGCCCTCACACGCACGCTCCCCCTAAAGTGTTGCCGTAGCCTCACCTGGACCCTAAACCGTCCCCGTCCCCTAACCCTAACCCTAGCCCGAACACTAACCCTAACCCTTCCCCGAAGCCTGACCCTCACACGTGACCTACTCCTAACGCGTACGCTAACAAAACCTGCGCCCTCACACACACGCTCCCCCTAAAGCGTTGTCTTACCCTCACTTGGACCCTAAACCGTCCCCGTCCCCTAACCCTAACCCTAGCCCGAACCCTAACCCTGACCCTTCCCCTAAGCCTGACCCTCACCCGTCCCCTAATTCTAACCCGCATGATAACACTAACCCGCGCCCTCACACGCACGCTCCCCCAAAGCGTTGCCGTAGCCTCACCTGGACCCTAAACCGTCCCCGTCCCCTAACCCTAACCCTAGCCCGAACCCTAACCCTAACCCTTCCCCGAAGCCTGACCCTCACACGTGACCTACTCCTAACGCGTACGCTAACACTAACCCGCGCCCTCACACACACGCTCCCCCTAAAGCGTTGCCGTACCCTCACCTGGACCCTAAACCGTCCCCGTCCCCTAACCCTAACCCTAGCCCGAAACCTAACCCTAACCCTTCCCCGAATCCTGACACTCACCCGTCCCCTAATCCTAACCCGTACGCTAACACTAACCCGCGCCCTCACACGCACGCTCCCCCTAAAGTGTTGCCGTACCCTCACCTGGACCCTAAACCGTCCCCGTCCCCTAACCCTAACCCTAGCCCGAACCCTAACCCTAACCCTTCCCCGAAGCCTGACCCTCACCCGTCCCCTAATCCTAACCCGTACGCTAACACTAACCCGCGCCCTCACACGCACGCTCCCCCTAAAGCATTGCCGTACCCTCACCTGGACCCTAAACCGTCCCCGTCCCCTAACCCTAACCCTAGCCCGAACCCTAACCCTGACCCTTCCCCGAAGCCTGACCCTCACCCGTCCCATAATCCTAACCCGTACGCTAACACTAACCCGCGCGCTCACACGCACGCTCCCCCTAAAGTGTTGTCTTACCCTCACCTGGACCCTAAACCGTCCCCGTCCCCTAACCCTAACCCTAGCCCGAACCCTAACCCTGACCCTTCCCCTAAGCCTGACCCTCACCCGTCCCCTAATTCTAACCCGCATGATAACACTAACCCGCGCCCTCACACGCACGCTCCCCCTAAAGCGTTGCCGTAGCCTCACCTGGACCCTAAACCGTCCCCGTCCCCTAACCCTAACCCTAGCCCGAACCCTAACCCTAACCCTTCCCCGAAGCCTGACCCTCACACGTGACCTACTCCTAACGCGTACGCTAACACTAACCCGCGCCCTCACACACACGCTCCCCCTAAAGCGTTGCCGTACCCTCACCTGGACCCTAAACCGTCCCCGTCCCCTAACCCTAACCCTAGCCCGAACCCTAACCCTGACCCTTCCCCGAAGCCTGACCCTCACCCGTCCCCTAATCCTAACCCGTACGCTAACACTAACCCGCGCCTTCACACGCACGCTCCCCCTAAAATGTTGTCGTACCCTCACCTGGACCCTAAACCGTCCCCGTCCCCTAACCCTAACCCTAGCCCGATCCCTAACCCTGACCCTTCCCCTAAGTCTGACCCTCACCCGTCCCCTAATCCTAACCCGTACGATAACACTAACCCGCGCCCTCACACGCACGCTCCCCCTAAAGCGTTGCCGTACCCTCACCTGGACCCTAAACCGTCCCCGTCCCCTAACCCTAACCCTAGCCCGAACCCTAACCCTAACCCTTCCCCGAAGCCTGACCCTCACCCGTGCCCTAATACTAACCCGTACGCTAACACTAACCCGCGCCCTCACACGCACGCTCCCCCTAAAGCGTTGCCGTACCCTCACCTGGACCCTAAACCGTCCCCGTCCCCTAACCCTAATCCTAGCCCGAACCCTAACCCTAACCCTTCCCCGAAGCCTGACCCTCACCCGTCCCCTAATCCTAACCCGTACGCTAACACTAACCCGCGCCCTCACACGCACGCTCCCCCTAAAGCGTTGCCGTACCCTCACCTGGACCCTAAACCGTCCCCGTCCCCTAACCCTAACCCTAACCCTAGCCCGAACGCTAACCCTAACCCTTCCCCGAAGCCTGACCCTCACCCGTCCCCTAATCCTAACCCGTACGCTAACACTAACCCGCGCCCTCACAACCACGCTCCCCCTAAAGCGTTGCCGTACCCTCAGCTGGACCCTAAACCGTCCCCGTCCCCTAACCCTAACCATAGCCCTAACCTTAACCCTAACCCTTCCCCGAAGCCTGACCCTCACCCGTCCCCTAATCCTAACACGTACGCTAACACTAACCCGCGCCCTCACACGCACGCTCCCCCTAAAGTGTTGCCGTACCCTCACCTGGACCCTAAACCGTCCCCGGCCCCTAACCCTAACCCTAGCCCGACTCTAACCCTAACCCTTCCCCGAAGCCTGACCCTCACCCGTCCCCTAATCCTAACCCGTACGCTAACACTAACCCGCGCCCTCACACGCACGCTCCCCCTAAAGCGTTGCCGTACCCTCACCTGGACCCTAAACCGTCCCCGTCCCCTAACCCCAACCCTAGCCCGAACCCTAACCCTAACCCTAACCCTTCCCCGAAGCCTGACCCTCACCCTTCCCCTAATCCTAACCCGTACGCTAACACTAACCCGCGCCCTCACACGCAGGCTCCCCCTAAAGCGTTGCCGTACCCTCACCTGGACCCTAAACCGTCCCCGGCCCCTAACCCTAACCCTAGCCCGAACGCTAACCCTGACCCTTCCCCTAAGCCTGACCCTCAACCGTGACCCAATCCTAACGCGTACGCTAACACTAACCCGCGCCCTCACACGCACGCTCCCCCTAAAGCGTTGCCGTACCCTCACCTGGACCCTAAACCGTCCGCGTCCCCTAACCCTAACCCTAGCCCGAACCCTAACCCTGACCCTTCCCCGAAGCCGGGCCCTCACCCGTCCCCTAATCCTAACCCGTACGCTAACACTAACCCGCGCCCTCACAACCACGCTCCCCCTAAAGCGTTGCCGTACCCTCACCTGGACCCTAAACCGTCCCCGTCCCCTAACCCTAACCATAGCCCTAACCTTAACCCTAACCCTTCCCCGAAGCCTGACCCTCACCCGTCCCCTAATCCTAACACGTACGCTAACACTAACCCGCGCCCTCACACGCACGCTCCCCCTAAAGCGTTGCCGTACCCTCACCTGGACCCTAAACCGTCCCCGGCCCCTAACCCTAACCCTAGCCCGACCCTAACCCTAACCCTTCCCCGAAGCCTGACCCTCACCCGTCCCCTAATCCTAACCCGTACGCTAACACTAACCCGCGCCCTCACACGCACGCTCCCCCTAAAGCGTTGCCGTACCCTCACCTGGACCCTAAACCGTCCCCGTCCCCTAACCCCAACCCTAGCCCGAACCCTAACCCTAACCCTAACCCTTCCCCGAAGCCTGACCCTCACCCTTCCCCTAATCCTAACCCGTACGCTAACACTAACCCGCGCCCTCACACGCAGGCTCCCCCTAAAGCGTTGCCGTACCCTCACCTGGACCCTAAACCGTCCCCGGCCCCTAACCCTAACCCTAGCCCGAACCCTAACCCTAACCCTTCCCCGAAGCCTGACCCTCACCCGTCACCTAATCCTAACCCATACGCTAACACTAACCCGCGCCCTCACACGCACGCTCCCCCTAAAGCGTTGCCGTACCCTCACCTGGACCCTAAACCGTCCCCGTCCCCTAACCCTAACCCTAGCCCGAACGCTAACCCTGACCCTTCCCCTAAGCCTGACCCTCAACCGTGACCCAATCCTAACGCGTACGCTAACACTAACCCGCGCCCTCACACGCACGCTCCCCCTAAAGCGTTGCCGTACCCTCACCTGGACCCTAAACCGTCCGCGTCCCCTAACCCTAACCCTAGCCCGAACCCTAACCCTGACCCTTCCCCGAAGCCGGGCCCTCACCCGTCCCCTAATCCTAACCCGTACGCTAACACTAACCCGCGCCCTCACACGCACGCTCACCCTAAAGCGTTGCCGTACCCTCACCTGGACCCTAAACCGTCCCCGTCCCCTAACCCTAACCCTAGCCCGAACCCTAACCCTAATCCTTCCCCGAAGCCTGACCCTCAAACGTGACCTAATCCTAACGCGTACGCTAACACTAACCCGCGCCCTCACACGCACGCTCCCCCTAAAGCGTTGCCGTACCCTCACCTGGACCCTAAACCGTTCCCATCCCCTAACCCTAACCCTAGCCCGAACCCTAACCCTAACCCTTCCCCGAAGCCTGACCCTCACCCGTGCCGTAATCCTAACACGTACGCTAACACTAACCCGTCCCCTCACACGCGCGCTCCCCCTAAAGCGTTTCCGTACCCTCACCTGGACGCTAAACTGTCCCCGTCCCCTAACCCTAACCCTAGCCCGAACCCTAACCCTAACCCTTCCCCGAATCCTGACCCTCACCCGTCCCCTAATCCTAACCCGTACGCTAACACTAACCCGCGCCCTCACACGCACGCTCCCCCTAAAGCGTTGCCGTACCCTCACCTGGACCCTAAACCGTCCCCGTCCCCTAACCCTAACCCTAGCCCGAACCCTAACCCTGACCCTTCCCCGAAGCCTGACCCTCACCCGTCTCCTAATCCTAACCCGTACGCTAACACTAACCCGCGCCCTCACACGTACGCTCCCCCTAAAGCATTGCCGTACCCTCAACTGGACCCTAAACCGTCCCCGTCCCCTAATCCTAACCCTAGCCCGAACCCTAACCCTAAACCTTCCCCGAAGCCTGAACCTCACCCATCCCCTAATCCTAACCCGTAGGCTAACACTAACCCGCGCCCTCACACGTACCCTCCTCCTAAAGCGTTGCCGTACCCTCACTTGGACCCTAAGCCGTCCCCTAACCCTAACCCTAAACCTAGCCCGAACACTAACCCTAACCCTTCCCGGAAGCCTGACCCTCACCCGTCCCCTAATCCTAACCCGTACGCTAACACTAACCCGCGCCCTCACACGTACTCTCCCCCTAAAGCGTTGCCGTACCATCACCTGGACCCTAAACCGTCCCCGACCCTAACCCTAACCCTAGACCGAACCCTAACCCTAACCCTTCCCCGAAGCCTGACCCTCACCCGTCCCATAATCCTAACCCGTACGCTAACACTAACCCGCACCCTCACACGTACGCTCCCCATAAAGCGTTGTCGTACCCTCACCTGGACCCTAAACCGTCCCCGTCCCCTAACACTAACCCTAGCCCGAACCCTAACCCTAACCCTTCCCCGAAGCCTTACCCCCACCCGTCCCCTAATCCTAACCCGTACGCTAACACTAACCCGCGCCCTCACACGTACGCTCCCCCTAAAGCGTTGCCGTACCCTCACCTGGACCCTAAACCGTCCCCGTCCCCTAACCCTAACCCTAGCCCGAACCCTAACCCTAACACTTCCCCGAAGCCTGACCCTCACCCGTCCCATAATCCTAACCCGTACGCTAACACGAACCCGCGCCCTCACACGCACGCTCCCCCTAAAGCGTTGCCGTACCCTCACCTGGACCCTAAACCATCCCCGTCCCCTAACACTAACCCTAGCCCGAACCCTAACCCTAACCCTTCCCCGAAGCCTGATCCTCACCCGTCCCCTAATCCTTACCCGTACGCTAACACTAACCCCCGCCCTCACACGCACGCTCCCCCTAAAGCGTTGCCGTACCCTCACCTGGACCCTAAACAGTCCCCGTCCCCTAACCCTAACCCTAGCCCGAACCCTAACCCTAACCCTTCCCCGAAGCCTGACCCTCACCCGTCCCCTAATCCTAACACGTACGCTAACACTAACCCGCGCCCTCACACGCACGCTCCCCCTAAAGCGTTGCCGTACCCTCACCTGGACCCTAAACAGTCCCCGTCCCCTAACCCTAACCCTAGCCCGAACCCTAACCCTAACCCTTCCCCGAAGCCTGACCCTCACCCGTCCCCTAATCCTAACACGTACGCTAACACTAACCCGCGCCCTCACACGCACGCTCCCCCTAAAGCGTTGCCGTACCCTCACCTGGACCCTAAACCGTCCCCGTCCCCTAACCCTAACCCTAGCCCGAACCCTAACCCTAACCCTTCCCCGAAGCCTGACCCTCACCCGTCCCCTAATCCTAACCCGTAGGCTAACACTAACCTGCGCCCTCACACGTACGCTCCCCCTAAAGCGTTGCCGTACGCTCACCTGGACCCTAAACCGTCCCCGTCCCCTAACCCTAACCCTAGCCCAAACCCTAACCCTAACCCTTCCCCGAAGCCTGACCCTCACGCGTCCCCTAATCCTAACCCGTAGGCTAACACTAACCCGCGCCCTCACACGCACGCTCCCCCTAAAGCGGTGCCGTACCCTCACCTGGACCCTAAACCGTCCCCGTCCCCTAACGCTAATCCTAGCCCGAAGCCTAACCCTAACACTTCCTCGAAGCCTGACCCTCACCCGTCCCCTAATCCTAACCCGTACGCTAACACTAACCCGCGCCCTCACACGTACGCTCCCCCTAAAACGTTGCCGTACCCTCACCTGGACCCTAAACCGTCCCCGTCCGCAACCCTAACCCTAGCACGAACCCTAACCCTAACCCTTCCCCGAAGCCTGACCCTCACCCGTCCCCTAATCCTAACCCGTAGGCTAACACTAACCCACGCCCTCACACGCACGCTCCCCCTAAAGCGTTGCCGTACCCTCACCTGGACCCTAAACCGTCCCTGTCCCCTAACCCTAACCCTAGCCCGAGCCCTAACCCTAACCCTTCCCCGAAGCCTGACCCTCACCCGTCGCCTCATCCTAACCCGTACGCTAACACTAACTCGCGCCCTCACACGTACGCTCCCCCTAAAGCGTTGCCGTACCCTCACCTGGACCCTAAACCGTCCCCGTCCCCTAACCCTAACCCTAGCCCGAACCCTAACCCTAACCCTTCCCCGAAGCCTGACCCTCAGCCGTGCCGTAATCCTAACCCGTACGCTAACACTAACCCGTGCCCTCACACGCACGCTCCCCCTAAAGCGTTGCCGTACCCTCACCTGGACCCTAAACCGTCCCCGTCCCCTAACACTAACCCTAGCCCGAACCCTAACCCTGACCCTTCCCCGAAGCCTGACCCTCACCCGTCCGCTAATCCTAACCCGTACGCTAACACTAACCCGCGCCCTCACACGCACGCTCACCCTAAAGCGTTGCCGTACCTTCACCTGGACCCTAAACCGTCCCCGTCCCCTAACCCTAACCCTAGCCCGAACCCTAACCCTAACCCTTCCCCGAATCCTGACCCTCACCCGTCCCCTAATCCTAACCCGTACGCTAACACTAACCCGCGCCCTCACACGCACGCTCCCCCTAAAGCGTTGCCGTACCCTCATCTGGACCCTAAACCGTCCCCGTCCCCTAACGCTAACCCTAGCCCGAACCCTAACCCTGACCCTTCCCCAAAGCCTGACCCTCAACCGTGACCTAATCCTAATGCGTACGCTAACACTAACCCGCGCCCTCACACACACGCTCCCCCTAAAGCGTTGCCGTACCCTCACCTGGACCCTAAACCGTCCCCGTCCCCTAACCCTAACCCTAGCCCGAAACCTAACCCTAACCCTTCCCCGAATCCTGACACTCACCCGTCCCCTAATCCTAACCCGTACGCTAACACTAACCCGCGCCCTCACACGCACGCTCCCCCTAAAGTGTTGCCGTACCCTCACCTGGACCCTAAACCGTCCCCGTCCCCTAACCCTAACCCTAGCCCGAACCCTAACCCTAACCCTTCCCCGAAGCCTGACCCTCACCCGTCCCCTAATCCTAACCCGTACGCTAACACTAACCCGCGCCCTCACACGCACGCTCCCCCTAAAGCATTGCCGTACCCTCACCTGGACCCTAATCCGTCCCCGTCCCCTAACCCTAACCCTATCCCGAACCCTAACCCTGACCCTTCCCCGAAGCCTGACCCTCACCCGTCCCCTAATCCTAACCCGTACGCTAACACTAACCTGCGCCCTCACACGCACGCTCCCCCTAAAGTGTTGCCGTAGCCTCACCTGGACCCTAAACCGTCCCCGTCCCCTAACCCTAACCCTAGCCCGAACCCTAACCCTAACCCTTCCCCGAAGCCTGACCCTCACACGTGACCTACTCCTAACGCGTACGCTAACAAAACCTGCGCCCTCACACACACGCTCCCCCTAAAGCGTTGCCGTACCCTCACCTGGACCCTAAACCGTCCCCGTCCCCTAACCCTAACCCTAGCCCGAACCCTAACCCTGACCCTTCCCCGAAGCCTGACCCTCACCCGTCCCATAATCCTAACCCGTACGCTAACACTAACCCGCGCCCTCACACGCACGCTCCCCCTAAAGTGTTGTCTTACCCTCACCTGGACCCTAAACCGTCCCCGTCCCCTAACCCTAACCCTAGCCCGAACCCTAACCCTGACCCTTCCCCTAAGCCTGACCCTCACCCGTCCCCTAATTCTAACCCGCATGATAACACTAACCCGCGCCCTCACACGCACGCTCCCCCTAAAGCGTTGCCGTAGCCTCACCTGGACCCTAAACCGTCCCCGTCCCCTAACCCTAACCCTAGCCCAAACCCTAACCCTAACCCTTCCCCGAAGCCTGACCCTCACACGTGACCTACTCCTAACGCGTACGCTAACACTAACCCGCGCCCTCACACACACGCTCCCCCTAAAGCGTTGCCGTACCCTCACCTGGACCCTAAACCGTCCCCGTCCCCTAACCCTAACCCTAGCCCGAACCCTAACCCTGACCCTTCCCCGAAGCCTGACCCTCACCCGTCCCCTAATCCTAACCCGTACGCTAACACTAACCCGCGCCTTCACACGCACGCTCCCCCTAAAATGTTGTCGTACCCTCACCTGGACCCTAAACCGTCCCCGTCCCCTAACCCTAACCCTAGCCCGAACCCTAACCCTGACCCTTCCCCTAAGCCTGACCCTCACCCGTCCCCTAATCCTAACCCGTACGATAACACTAACCCGCGCCCTCACACGCACGCTCCCCCTAAAGCGTTGCCGTAGCCTCACCTGGACCCTAAACCGTCCCCGTCCCCTAACCCTAACCCTAGCCCGAACCCTAACCCTAACCCTTCCCCGAAGCCTGACCCTCACACGTGACCTACTCCTAACGCGTACGCTAACAAAACCTGCGCCCTCACACACACGCTCCCCCTAAAGCGTTGCCGTACCCTCACCTGGACCCTAAACCGTCCCCGTCCCCTAACCCTAACCCTAGTCCGAACCCTAACCCTGACCCTTCCCCGAAGCCTGACCCTCACCCGTCCCATAATCCTAACCCGTACGCTAACACTAACCCGCGCCCTCACACGCACGCTCCCCCTAAAGTGTTGTCTTACCCTCACCTGGACCCTAAACCGTCCCTGTCCCCTAACCCTAACCCTAGCCCGAACCCTAACCCTGACCCTTCCCCTAAGCCTGACCCTCACCCGTCCCCTAATTCTAACCCGCATGATAACACTAACCCGCGCCCTCACACGCACGCTCCCCCTAAAGCGTTGCCGTAGCCTCACCTGGACCCTAAACCGTCCCCGTCCCCTAACCCTAACCCTAGCCCAAACCCTAACCCTAACCCTTCCCCGAAGCCTGACCCTCACACGTGACCTACTCCTAATGCGTACGCTAACACTAACCCGCGCCCTCACACACACGCTCCCCCTAAAGCGTTGCCGTACCCTCACCTGGACCCTAAACCGTCCCCGTCCCCTAACCCTAACCCTAGCCCGAACCCTAACCCTGACCCTTCCCCGAAGCCTGACCCTCACCCGTCCCCTAATCCTAACCCGTACGCTAACACTAACCCGCGCCTTCACACGCACGCTCCCCCTAAAATGTTGTCGTACCCTCACCTGGACCCTAAACCGTCCCCGTCCCCTAACCCTAACCCTAGCCCGAACCCTAACCCTGACCCTTCCCCTAAGCCTGACCCTCACCCGTCCCCTAATCCTAACCCGTACGATAACACTAACCCGCGCCCTCACACGCACGCTCCCCCTAAAGCGTTGCCGTAGCCTCACCTGGACCCTAAACCGTCCCCGTCCCCTAACCCTAACCCTAGCCCGAACCCTAACCCTAACCCTTCCCCGAAGCCTGACCCTCACCCGTGCCCTAATACTAACCCGTACGCTAACACTAATCCGCGCCCTCACACGCACGCTCCCCCTAAAGCGTTGTCGTACCCTCACCTGGACCCTAAACCGTCCCCGTCCCCTAACCCTAACCCTAGCCCGAACCCTAACCCTAACCCTTCCCCGAAGCCTGACCCTCACCCGTCCCCTAATCCTAACCCGTACGTTAACACTAACCCGCGCCTTCACACGCACGCTCCCCCTAAAGCGTTGCCGTACCCTCACCTGGACCCTAAACCGTCCCCGTCCCCTAACCCTAACCCTAACCCTA
Source organism: Delphinus delphis (assembly GCF_949987515.2). Classification (NCBI taxonomy): domain Eukaryota; kingdom Metazoa; phylum Chordata; class Mammalia; order Artiodactyla; family Delphinidae; genus Delphinus; species Delphinus delphis. The sequence continues at coordinate 36,268,209 of NC_082695.1, forward strand.
GCCCGAACGCTAACCCTAACCCTTCCCCGAAGCCTGACCCTCACCCGTCCCCTAATCCTAACCCGTACGCTAACACTAACCCGCGCCCTCACAACCACGCTCCCCCTAAAGCGTTGCCGTACCCTCAGCTGGACCCTAAACCGTCCCCGTCCCCTAACCCTAACCATAGCCCTAACCTTAACCCTAACCCTTCCCCGAAGCCTGACCCTCACCCGTCCCCTAATCCTAACACGTACGCTAACACTAACCCGCGCCCTCACACGCACGCTCCCCCTAAAGCGTTGCCGTACCCTCACCTGGACCCTAAACCGTCCCCGGCCCCTAACCCTAACCCTAGCCCGACCCTAACCCTAACCCTTCCCCGAAGCCTGACCCTCACCCGTCCCCTAATCCTAACCCGTACGCTAACACTAACCCGCGCCCTCACACGCACTCTCCCCCTAAAGCGTTGCCGTACCCACACCTGGACAATAAACCGTCCCCGTCCCCTAACCCTAACCCTAGCCCGAACCCTAACCCTAACCCTTCCCCGAAGCCTGACCCTCACGCGTCCCCTAATACTAACCCGTACGCTAACACTAACCCGCGCCCTCACACGCACGCTCCCCCTAAAGCTTTGCCGTACCCTCACCTGGACCCTAAACCGTCCCCATCCCCTAACACTAACCCTAGCCCGAACCCTAACCCTAACCCTTCCCCGAAGCCTGACCCTCACCTGTCCACTAATCCTAACCCGTACGCTAACACTAACCCGCGCCCTCACACGTACGCTCCCCCTAAAGCGTTGCCGTACCATCACCTGGACCCTAAACCGTCCCCGACCCTAACCCTAACCCTAGCCCGAACCCTAACCCTAACCCTTCCCCGAAGCCTGACCCTCACCCGTCCCATAATCCTAACCCGTACGCTAACACTAATCCGCACCCTCACACGTACGCTCCCCATAAAGCGTTGCCGTACCCTCACCTGGACCCTAAACCGTCCCCGTCCCCTAACACTAACTCTAGCCCGAACCCTAACCCTAACCCTTCCCCGAAGCCTTACCCCCACCCGTCCACTAATCATATCCCGTACGCTAACACTAACCCGCGCCCTCACATGTACGCTCCCCCTAAAGCGTTGCCGTACCCTCACCTGGACCCTAAACCATCCCCGTCCCCTAACACTAACCCTAACCCTAACCCTAACCCTAACCCTCCCCTTAAAGCGTTGCCGTATACTCAACTGGACCCTAAGCCGTCCCCTAACCCTAACCCTAAACCTAGCCCGAACACTAACCCTAACCCTTCCCCGAAGCCTGACCCTCACCCGTCCCATAATCCTAACCCGTACGCTAACACTAACCGCGCCCTCACACGTACGCTCCCCCTAAAGCGTTGCCGTACCCTCACCTGGACCCTAAACCGTCCCCGTCCTCTAACCCTAACCCTAGACCGAACCCTAACCCTAACCCTTCCCCGAAGCTTGACCCTCACCCGTCCCCTAATCCTAACCCGTACGCTAACACTAACCCACGCCCTCACACGTACGCTCCCCCTAAAGCGTTGCCGAACTCTCACTTGGACCCTAAACCGTCCCCATCCCCTAACCCTAACCCTAGCCCGAACCCTAACCCTAACCCTTCCCCGAAGCCTGACCCTCACCCGTCCCCTAATCCTAGCCCGTACGCTAACACTAACCCGCACCCTCACACGTACGCTCCCCATAAAGCGTTGCCGTACCCTCACCTGGACCCTAAACCGTCCCCGTCCCGTAACACTAACTCTAGCCCGAACCCTAACCCTAACCCTTCCCCGAAGCCTTACCCCCACCCGTCCCCTAATCCTAACCCGTACGCTAACACTAACCCGCGCCCTCACACGTACGCTCCCCCTAAAGCGTTGCCGTACCCTCACCTGGACCCTAAACCGTCCCCGTCCCCTAACCCTAACCCTAGCCCGAACCCTAACCCTAACCCTTCCCCGAAGCCTGACCCCAACCCGTCCCCTAATCCTAACCCGTACGCTAACACTAACCCGCGCCCTCACACGCACGCTCCCCCTAAAGCGTTGCCATACCCTCACCTGGACCCTAAACCGTCCCCATCCCCTAACCGTAACCCTAGCCCGAACCCTAACCCTAACCCTTCCCCGAAGGCTGACACTCACCCGTCCCCTAATCCTAACCCATACGCTAACACTAACCCGCGCCCTCACACGTACGCTCCCCCTAAAGCGTTGCCGTACCCTCACCTGGACCCTAAACCGTCCCCGTCCCCTAACCCTAACCCTAGCCCGAACCCTAACCCTAACCCTTCCCCGATGCCTGACCCTCACCCGTCCCCTAATCCTAACCCGTACGCTAACGCTAACCCGCGCCCTCAACATACGCTCCCCATAAAGCGTTGCCGTTACCTTCACCTGGACCCTAAACCGTCCCCATCCCCTAACCCTAACCCTAGCCCGAACCCTAACCCTAACCCTTCCCCGAAGCCTGACCCTCACCCGTCCCCTAATCCTAACACGTACGCTAACACTAACCCGAGACCTCACACGCACGCTCCCACTAAAGCGTTGCCGTACCCTCACCTGGACCATAAACCGTCCCTGGCCCCTAACCCTAACCCTGGCCCGAACCCTAAACCTAACCCTTCCCCGAAGCCTGACCCTCACCCGTCCCCTAATCCTAACCCGTACGCTAACGCTAACCCGCGCCCTCACACGTACGCTCCCCCTAAATCGTTGCCGTACCCTCACCTGGACCCTAAACCGTTCCCGTCCCCTAACCCTAACCCTAGCCCGAACCCTAACCCTAACACTTCCGCGAAGCCTGACCCTCACCCGTCCCCTAATCCTAACCCGTACGCTAACACTAACCCGCGCCCTCACACGTACACTCCCCCTAAAGCGTTGCCGTACCCTCACCTGGACCCTAAACCGCCCCGTCCACTAAACCTAACCCTAGCCCGAACCCTAACCCTAACCCTTCCCCGAAGCCTGACCCTCACCCGTCCCCTAATCCTAACACGTACGCTAACACTAACCCGTGCCCTCACACGTACGCTCCCACTAAAGCGTTGCCGTACCCTCACCTGGACCCTAAACCGTCCCCGGCCCCTAACCCTAACCCTGGCCCGAACCCTAAACCTAACCCTTCCCCGAAGCCTGACCCTCACCCGTCCCCTAATCCTAACACGTACGCTAACGCTAACCCGCGCCCTCACACGTACGCTCCCCCTAAAGCGTTGCCGTACCCTCACCTGGACCCTAAACCGTTCCCATCCCCTAACCCTAACCCTAGCCCGAACCCTAACCCTAACACTTCCGCGAAGCCTGACCCTCACCCGTCCCCTAATGCTAACCAGAACGCTAACACTAACCCGCGCCCTCACACGTAAGCTCCCCCTAAAGCGTTGCCGTACCCTCACCTGGACCCTAAACCGTCCCCGTCCCCTAACCCTAACCCTAGCCCGAACCCTAACCCTAACCCTTGCCCGAAGCCTGACCCTCACCCGTCCCCTAATCCTAACCCGTACGCTAACAGTAACCCGCGCCCTCACACGTACGCTCCCCCTAAAGCGTTGCCGTACCCTCACCTGGACCCTAAACCGTCCCCGTCCCCTAACCCTAACTCTAGCCCGAACCCTAACCCTAACCCTTCCCCGAAGCCTGACCCTCACCCGTCCCCTAATCCTAACCCGTACGCTAACACTAACCTGCGCCCTCACACGTACGCTCCCCCTAAAGCGTTGACGTACCCTCACCTGGACCCTAAACCGTCCCCGTCCTCTAAACCTAACCCTAGCCCGAACCCTAACCCAACCCTTCCCCGAAGCCTGACCCTCACCCGTCCCCTAATCCTAACCCGTACGCTAACACTAACCCGCGCCCTCACACGTACGCTCCCACTAAAGCGTTGCCGTACCCTCACCTGGACCCTAAACCGTCCCCGTCCCCTAACCCTAACCCTAGCCCAAACCCTAACCCTAACCCTTCCCCGAAGCCTGACCCTCACCCGTCCCCTAATCCTAACCCGTACGCTAACACTAACCCGCGCCCTCACACGTACGCTCCCCCTAAAGCGTTGCCGTACCCTCACCTGGACCCTAAACCGTCCCCATCCCCTAACCCTTACCTAGCCCGAACCCTATCCCTAACCCTTCCCCGAGGCCTGACCCTCACCCGTCCCCTAATCCTAACCCGTACGCTAACACTAACCTGAGACCTAACACGTACGGTCCCACTAAAGTGTTGCCGTACCCTCACCTGGACCCTAAACCGTCCCCGTCCCCTAACCCTAACCCTAGCCCGAACCCTAACCCTAACCCTTCCCCGAAGCCTGAACTTCACCCGTCCCCTAATCCTAACCCGTACGCTAACACTAACCCGCGCCCTCACACGCACGCTCCCCCTAAAGCGTTGCCGTACCCTCACCTGGACCCTAAACCGTCCCCGTCCCCTAACCCTAACCCTAGCCCGAACCCTAACCCTAACCCTTCCCCGAAGCCTGACCCTCACCCGTCCACTAATCCTAACCCGTACGCTAACACTAACCCGCGCCCTCACACGTACGCTCCCCCTAAAACGTTGCCGTACCCTCACCTGGACCCTAAACCGTCCCCGTCCAGTAACCCTAACCCTAGCCCGAACCCTAACACTAAACCTTCCCCGAAGCCTGACCCTCACCCGTCCCATAATGCTAACCCGTACGCTAACAGTAACCCGCGCCCTCACACGTACGCTGCCCCTAAAGCGTTGCCGTACCCTCACCTGGACCCTAAACCGTCCCCGTCCCCTAACCCTAACCCTAGCCCGAACCCTAACCCTAACCCTTCCCCGAAGCCTGACCCTCACACGTACCCTAATCCTAACACATACGCTAACGATAACCCGCGCCCTCAACATACGCTCCACCTAAAGCGTTGCCGTACCCTCACCTGGACCCTAAACCGTTCCCGTCCACTAACCCTAACCCTAGCCCGAACCCTAACCCTAACCCTTCCCCGAAGCCTGACCCTCACCCGTCCCATAATCCTAACCCGTACGATAACACTAACCCGCGCCCTCACACGTACGCTCCCCCTAAAGCGTTGCCGTACCCTCACATGGACTCTAAACTGTCCCCGTTCCCTAACCCTAACCCTAGCCCGAACCCTAACGCTAACCCTTCCCCGAAGCCTGACCCTCACCTGTCCCCTAATCCTAACCCGTACGCTAACACTAACCCGCACCCTCACACGTACGCTCCCCCTAAAGCATTGCCGTACACTCACCTGGACCCTAAACCATCCCCATTCCCTAACCCTAACCCTAGCCCGAACCCTAACCCTAACACTTGCCCGAAGCCTGACCCTCACCCGTCCCCTAATCCTAACCCGTACGCTAACACTAACCCGCGCCCTCACACGTAAGCTCCCCCTAAAGCGTTGCCGTGCCTTCACCTGGACCCTAAACCGTCCCCGTCCCCTAATCCTAACCCTAGCCCGAACCCTAACCCTAACCCTTCCCCGAAGCCTGACCCTCATCCGTCCCCTAATCCTAACACGTACGCTAACGCTAACCCGCGCCCTCAACGTACGCTCCACCTAAAGCGTTGCCGTACCCTCACCTGGATCCTAAACCGTCCCCATCCCCTAACCCTAACCCTACCCCGAACCCTAACCCTAACACTTCCCCGAAGCCTGACCCTCACCCGTCCCCTAATCCTAACGCGTACGCTAACACTAACCCATGCCCTCACACGTACACTCCCCCTAAAGCGTTGCCGTACCCTCACCTGGACCCTAAACCGTCCCCATCCCCTAACCCTACCCTAGCCCGAACCCTATCCCTAACCCTTCACCAAAGCCTGACCCTCACCCGTCCCCTAATCCTAACACGTACGCTAACACTAACCCGCGCCCTCACACGTACGCTCCCACTAAAGCGTTGCCGTACCCTCACCTGGACCCTAAACCGTTCCCGTCCCCTAACCCTAACCCTAGCCCGAACCCTAACCCTAACTCTTCCCCGAAGCCTGACCCTCACCCGTCCCCTAATCCTAACCCGTACGCTAACACTAACCCGCGCCCTCAAACGCACGCTCCCCCTAAAGCGTTGCCGTACCCTCACCTGGACCCTAAACCGTCCCCGTCCCCTAAACCTAACCCTAGCCCGAACCCTAACCCTAACACTTTCCCGAAGCCTGACCCTCACCCGTCCCCTAATCCTAACCCTTACGCTAACACTAACCCGCACCCTCACAAGCACGCTCCACCTAAAGCGTTGCCGTACCCTCACCTGGACCCTAAACCGTCCCCGTCCCCTAACCCTAACCCTAGCCCGAACCCTAACCCTAACCCTTCCCCGATGCCTGACCCTCACCCGTCCGTTAATCCTAACCCGTACGCTAACGCTAACCCGCGCCCTCAACATACGCTCCCCATAAAGCGTTGCCGTTACCTTCACCTGGACCCTAAACCGTCCCCATCCCCTAACCCTAACCCTAGCCCGAACCCTAACCCTAACCCTTCCCCGAAGCCTGACCCTCACCCGTCCCCTAATCCTAACCCGTACGCTAACACTAACGCGCGCCCTCACACGCACGCTCCCCGTAAAGCATTGCCGTACCCTCACCTGGACCCTAAACCGTCCCCGTCCACTAAACCTAACCCTAGCCCGAACCCTAACCCTAACCCTTCCCCGAAGCCTGACCCTCACCCGTCCCCTAATCCTAACACGTACGCTAACACTAACCCGTGCCGTCACACGTACGCTCCCACTAAAGCGTTGCCGTACCCTCACCTGGACCCTAAACCGTCCCCGGCCCCTAACCCTAACCCTGGCCCGAACCCTAAACCTAACCCTTCCCCGAAGCCTGACCCTCACCCGTCCCCTAATCCTAACCCGTACGCTAACGCTAACCCGCGCCCTCACACGTACGCTCCGCCTAAAGCGTTGCCGTACCCTCACCTGGACCCTAAACCGTTCCCGTCCCCTAACCCTAACCCTAGCCCGAACCCTAACCCTAACACTTCCGCGAAGCCTGACCCTCACCCGTCCCCTAATCCTAACCCGTACGCTAACACTAACCCGCGCCCTCACACGTACGCTCCCCCTAAAGCGTTGCCGTACCCTCACCTGGACCCTAAACCGTCCCCATCCCCTAACCGTAACCCTAGCCCGAACCCTAACCCTAACCCTTCCCCGAAGGCTGACACTCACCCGTCCCCTAATCCTAACCCATACGCTAACACTAACCCGCGCCCTCACACGTACGCTCCCCTTAAAGCGTTGCCGTACCCTCACCTGGACCCTAAACCGTCCCCGTCCCCTAACCCTAACCCTAGCCCGAACCCTAACCCTAACCCTTCCCCGATGCCTGACCCTCACCCGTCCCCTAATCCTAACCCGTACGCTAACGCTAACCCGCGCCCTCAACATACGCTCCCCATAAAGCGTTGCCGTTACCTTCACCTGGACCCTAAACCGTCCCCATCCCCTAACCCTAACCCTAGCCCGAACCCTAACCCTAACCCTTCCCCGAAGCCTGACCCTCACCCGTCCCCTAATCCTAACACGTACGCTAACACTAACCCGAGACCTCACACGTACGCTCCCACTAAAGCGTTGCCGTACCCTCACCTGGACCATAAACCGTCCCTGGCCCCTAACCCTAACCCTGGCCCGAACCCTAAACCTAACCCTTCCCCGAAGCCTGACCCTCACCCGTCCCCTAATCCTAACCCGTACGCTAACGCTAACCCGCGCCCTCACACGTACGCTCCCCCTAAATCGTTGCCGTACCCTCACCTGGACCCTAAACCGTTCCCGTCCCCTAACCCTAACCCTAGCCCGAACCCTAACCCTAACACTTCCGCGAAGCCTGACCCTCACCCGTCCCCTAATCCTAACCCGTACGCTAACACTAACCCGCGCCCTCACACGTACACTCCCCCTAAAGCGTTGCCGTACCCTCACCTGGACCCTAAAACGCCCCGTCCACTAAACCTAACCCTAGCCCGAACCCTAACCCTAACCCTTCCCCGAAGCCTGACCCTCACCCGTCCCCTAATCCTAACACGTACGCTAACACTAACCCGTGCCCTCACACGTACGCTCCCACTAAAGCGTTGCCGTACCCTCACCTGGACCCTAAACCGTCCCCGGCCCCTAACCCTAACCCTGGCCCGAACCCTAAACCTAACCCTTCCCCGAAGCCTGACCCTCACCCGTCCCCTAATCCTAACACGTACGCTAACGCTAACCCGCGCCCTCACACGTACGCTCCCCCTAAAGCGTTGCCGTACCCTCACCTGGACCCTAAACCGTTCCCATCCCCTAACCCTAACCCTAGCCCGAACCCTAACCCTAACACTTCCGCGAAGCCTGACCCTCACCCGTCCCCTAATGCTAACCAGAACGCTAACACTAACCCGCGCCCTCACACGTAAGCTCCCCCTAAAGCGTTGCCGTACCCTCACCTGGACCCTAAACCGTCCCCGTCCCCTAACCCTAACCCTAGCCCGAACCCTAACCCTAACCCTTGCCCGAAGCCTGACCCTCACCCGTCCCCTAATCCTAACCCGTACGCTAACAGTAACCCGCGCCCTCACACGTACGCTCCCCCTAAAGCGTTGCCGTACCCTCACCTGGACCCTAAACCGTCCCCGTCCCCTAACCCTAACTCTAGCCCGAACCCTAACCCTAACCCTTCCCCGAAGCCTGACCCTCACCCGTCCCCTAATCCTAACCCGTACGCTAACACTAACCTGCGCCCTCACACGTACGCTCCCCCTAAAGCGTTGACGTACCCTCACCTGGACCCTAAACCGTCCCCGTCCTCTAAACCTAACCCTAGCCCGAACCCTAACCCAACCCTTCCCCGAAGCCTGACCCTCACCCGTCCCCTAATCCTAACCCGTACGCTAACACTAACCCGCGCCCTCACACGTACGCTCCCACTAAAGCGTTGCCGTACCCTCACCTGGACCCTAAACCGTCCCCGTCCCCTAACCCTAACCCTAGCCCAAACCCTAACCCTAACCCTTCCCCGAAGCCTGACCCTCACCCGTCCCCTAATCCTAACCCGTACGCTAACACTAACCCGCGCCCTCACACGTACGCTCCCACTAAAGCGTTGCCGTACCCTCACCTGGACCCTAAACCGTCCCCATCCCCTAACCCTTACCTAGCCCGAACCCTATCCCTAACCCTTCCCCGAGGCCTGACCCTCACCCGTCCCCTAATCCTAACCCGTACGCTAACACTAACCTGAGACCTAACACGTACGGTCCCACTAAAGTGTTGCCGTACCCTGACCTGGACCCTAAACCGTCCCCGTCCCCTAACCCTAACCCTAGCCCGAACCCTAACCCTAACCCTTCCCCGAAGCCTGAACTTCACCCGTCCCCTAATCCTAACCCGTACGCTAACACTAACCCGCGCCCTCACACGCACGCTCCCCCTAAAGCGTTGCCGTACCCTCACCTGGACCCTAAACCGTCCCCGTCCCCTAACCCTAACCCTAGCCCGAACCCTAACCCTAACCCTTCCCCGAAGCCTGACCCTCACCCGTCCACTAATCCTAACCCGTACGCTAACACTAACCCGCGCCCTCACACGTACGCTCCCCCTAAAACGTTGCCGTACCCTCACCTGGACCCTAAACCGTCCCCGTCCAGTAACCCTAACCCTAGCCGAACCCTAACACTAAACCTTCCCCGAAGCCTGACCCTCACCCGTCCCATAATGCTAACCCGTACGCTAACAGTAACCCGCGCCCTCACACGTACGCTGCCCCTAAAGCGTTGCCGTACCCTCACCTGGACCCTAAACCGTCCCCGTCCCCTAACCCTAACCCTAGCCCGAACCCTAACCCTAATCCTTCCCCGAAGCCTGACCCTCACACGTACCCTAATCCTAACACATACGCTAACGATAACCCGCGCCCTCAACATACGCTCCACCTAAAGCGTTGCCGTACCCTCACCTGGACCCTAAACCGTTCCCGTCCACTAACCCTAACCCTAGCCCGAACCCTAACCCTAACCCTTCCCCGAAGCCTGACCCTCACCCGTCCCATAATGCTAACCCGTACGATAACACTAACCCGCGCCCTCACACGTACGCTCCCCCTAAAGCGTTGCCGTACCCTCACATGGACTCTAAACTGTCCCCGTTCCCTAACCCTAACCCTAGCCCGAACCCTAACGCTAACCCTTCCCCGAAGCCTGACCCTCACCTGTCCCCTAATCCTAACCCGTACGCTAACACTAACCCGCACCCTCACACGTACGCTCCCCCTAAAGCATTGCCGTACACTCACCTGGACCCTAAACCATCCCCATTCCCTAACCCTAACCCTAGCCCGAACCCTAACCCTAACACTTGCCCGAAGCCTGACCCTCACCCGTCCCCTAATCCTAACCCGTACGCTAACACTAACCCGCGCCCTCACACGTAAGCTCCCCCTAAAGCGTTGCCGTGCCTTCACCTGGACCCTAAACCGTCCCCGTCCCCTAATCCTAACCCTAGCCCGAACCCTAACCCTAACCCTTCCCCGAAGCCTGACCCTCATCCGTCCCCTAATCCTAACACGTACGCTAACGCTAACCCGCGCCCTCAACGTACGCTCCACCTAAAGCGTTGCCGTACCCTCACCTGGATCCTAAACCGTCCCCATCCCCTAACCCTAACCCTACCCCGAACCCTAACCCTAACACTTCCCCGAAGCCTGACCCTCACCCGTCCCCTAATCCTAACGCGTACGCTAACACTAACCCATGCCCTCACACGTACACTCCCCCTAAAGCGTTGCCGTACCCTCACCTGGACCCTAAACCGTCCCCATCCCCTAACCCTACCCTAGCCCGAACCCTATCCCTAACCCTTCACCAAAGCCTGACCCTCACCCGTCCCCTAATCCTAACACGTACGCTAACACTAACCAGCGCCCTCACACGTACGCTCCCACTAAAGCGTTGCCGTACCCTCACCTGGACCCTAAACCGTCCCCGTCCCCTAACCCTAACCCTAGCCCGAACCCTAACCCTAACCCTTCCCCGATGCCTGACCCTCACCCGTCCGTTAATCCTAACCCGTACGCTAACGCTAACCCGCGCCCTCAACATACGCTCCCCATAAAGCGTTGCCGTTACCTTCACCTGGACCCTAAACCGTCCCCATCCCCTAACCCTAACCCTAGCCCGAACCCTAACCCTAACCCTTCCCCGAAGCCTGACCCTCACCCGTCCCCTAATCCTAACCCGTACGCTAACACTAACGCGCGCCCTCACACGCACGCTCCCCGTAAAGCATTGCCGTACCCTCACCTGGACCCTAAACCGTCCCCGTCCACTAAACCTAACCCTAGCCCGAACCCTAACCCTAACCCTTCCCCGAAGCCTGACCCTCACCCGTCCCCTAATCCTAACACGTACGCTAACACTAACCCGTGCCGTCACACGTACGCTCCCACTAAAGCGTTGCCGTACCCTCACCTGGACCCTAAACCGTCCCCGGCCCCTAACCCTAACCCTGGCCCGAACCCTAAACCTAACCCTTCCCCGAAGCCTGACCCTCACCCGTCCCCTAATCCTAACCCGTACGCTAACGCTAACCCGCGCCCTCACACGTACGCTCCGCCTAAAGCGTTGCCGTACCCTCACCTGGACCCTAAACCGTTCCCGTCCCCTAACCCTAACCCTAGCCCGAACCCTAACCCTAACACTTCCGCGAAGCCTGACCCTCACCCGTCCCCTAATCCTAACCCGTACGCTAACACTAACCCGCGCCCTCACACGTACGCTCCCCCTAAAGCGTTGCCGTACCCTCACCTAGACCCTAAACCGCCCCGTCCACTAAACCTAACCCTAGCCCGAACCCTAACCCTAACCCTTCCCCGAAGCCTGACCCTCACCCGTCCCCTAATCCTAACACGTACGCTAACACTAACCCGTGCCCTCACACGTACGCTCCCACTAAAGCGTTGCCGTACCCTCACCTGGACCCTAAACCGTCCCCGGCCCCTAACAATAACCCTGGCCCGAACCCTAAACCTAACCCTTCCCCGAAGCCTGACCCTCACCCGTCCCCTAATCCTAACACGTACGCTAACGCTAACCCGCGCCCTCACACGTACGCTCCCCCTAAAGCGTTGCCGTACCCTCACCTGGACCCTAAACCGTTCCCATCCCCTAACCCTAACCCTAGCCCGAACCCTAACCCTAACACTTCCGCGAAGCCTGACCCTCACCCGTCCCCTAATGCTAACCAGAACGCTAACACTAACCCGCGCCCTCACACGTAAGCTCCCCCTAAAGCGTTGCCGTACCCTCACCTGGACCCTAAACCGTCCCCGTCCCCTAACCCTAACCCTAGCCCGAACCCTAACCCTAACCCTTGCCCGAAGCCTGACCCTCACCCGTCCCCTAATCCTAACCCGTACGCTAACACTAACCTGCGCCCTCACACGTACGCTCCCCCTAAAGCGTTGACGTACCCTCACCTGGACCCTAAACCGTCCCCGTCCTCTAAAGCTAACCCTAGCCCGAACCCTAACCCTAACCCTTCCCCGAAGCCTGACCCTCACCCGTCCCCTAATCCTAACCCGTACGCTAACACTAACCCGCGCCCTCACACGCACGCGCCCCCTAAAGCGTTGCCGTACCCTCACCTGGACCCTAAACCGTCCCCGTCACCTAACCCTAACCCTAGCCCGAACCCTAACCCTAAGCCTTCCCCGAAGCCTGACCCTCACCCGTCCCCTAATCCTAACCCGTACGCTAACACTAACCCGCGCCCTCACACGCACGCTCCCCCTAAAGCGTTGACGTACCCTAACCTGGACCCTAAACTGTCCCCGTCCCCTAACCCTAACCCTAGCCCGAACCCTAACCCTAACCCTTCCGCGAAGCCTGACCCTCACCCGTGTCCTAATCCTAACCCGTACGCTAACACTAACCCGCGCCCTCACACGCACGCTCCCCCTAAAGCGTTGCCGTAACCTCACCTGGACCCAAACCATCCCCGTCCCCTAACCCTAACCCTAGCCCGAACCCTAACCCTAACCCTTCCCCGAAGCCTGTCCCTCACCCGTCACCTAATCCTAACCCGTATGCTAACACTAACCCGCGCCCTCACACGCACGCTCCCCCTAAAGTGTTGCCGTACCCTCACCTGGACCCTAAACCGTCCCCGGCCCCTAACCCTAACCCTAGCCCGAACCCTAACCCTAACCCTTCCCCGAAGCCTGACCCTCACCCGTCCCATAATCCTAACCCATCCGCTAACACTAACCCGCGCCCTCACACGCACGCTCCCCCTAAAGCGTTGCCGTACCGTCACCTGGACCCTAAACCGTCCCCGTCCCCTAACCCTAACCCTAGCCCGAACCCTAACCCTAACCCTTCCCCGAAGCCTGACCCTCACCCGTCCCCTAATCCTAACCCGTACACTAACACTAACCCGCGCCCTCACACGCACGCTCACACTAAAGCGTTGCCGTACCCTCACCTGGACCCTAAACCGTCCCCGTCCCCTAACCCTAACCCTAGCCCGAACCCTAACGCTAACCCTTCCCCGAAGCCTGACCCTCACCCGTCCCGTAATCCTAACCCGTACGCTAACACTAACCCGCGCCCTCACACGCACGCTCCCCCTAAAGCGTTGCCGTACCCTCACCTGCACCCTAAACCGTCCCCGTCCCCTAACCCTAACCCTAGACCAAACCCTAACCCTAACACTTCCCCGAAGCCTGACCCTCACCCGTCCCCTAATCCTAACCCGTACGCTAACACTAACCCGTGCCCTCACACGCACGCTCCCCCTAAAGCGTTGCCGTACCCTCACCTGGACCCTAAACCGTCCCCGGCCCCTAACCCTAACCCTAGCCCGAACCCTAACCCTAACACTTCCCCGAAGCCTGACCCTCACCCGTCCCCTAATCCTAACGCGTACGCTAACACTAACCTGCGCCCTCACACGCACGCTCTCCCTAAAGCGTTGCCGTACCCTCACCTGGACCCTAAACCGTCCCCGTCCCCTAACCCTAACCCTAGCCCGAACCCTAACCCTAACCCTTCCCCGAAGCCTGACCCTCACCCGTCCCCTAATCCTAACCCGTACGCTAACACTAACCCACGCCCTCACACGCACGCTCCCCCTAAAGCGTTGCCGTACCCTCACCTGGACCCTAAACCGTCCCCGTCCCCTAACCCTAACACTAGCCCGAACCCTAACCCTAACCCTTCCCCGAAGCCTGACCCTCACCCGTCCCCTAATCCTAACCCGTACGCTAACACTAACGCGCGCCCTCACACGCACGCTCCCCCTAAAGCGTTGCCGTACCCTCACCTGGACCCTAAACCGTCCCCGTCCACTAAACCTAACCATAGCCCGAACCCTAACCCTAACCCTTCCCCGAGCCTGACCCTCACCCGTCCCCTAATCCTAACACGAACGCTAACACTAACCCGTGCCCTCACACGTACGCTCCCACTAAAGCGTTGCCGTACCCTCACCTGGACCCTAAACCGTCCCCGGCCCCTAACCCTAACCCTGGCCCGAACCCTAAACCTAACCCTTCCCCGAAGCCTGACCCTCACCCGTCCCCTAATCCTAACCCGTACGCTAACGCTAACCCGCGCCCTCACACGTACGCTCCCCCTAAAGCGTTGCTGTACCCTCACCTGGACCCTAAACCGTTCCCGTCCCCTAACCCTAACCCTAGCCCGAACCCTAACCCTAACACTTCCGCGAAGCCTGACCCTCACCCGTCCCCTAATCCTAACCCGTACGCTAACACTAACCCGCGCCCTCACACGTACGCTCCCCCTAAAGCGTTGCCGTACCCTCACCTGGACCCTAAACCGTCCCCGTCCACTAAACCTAACCCTAGCCCGAACCCTAACCCTAACCCTTGCCCGAAGCCTGATCCTCACCCGTCCCCTAATCCTAACCCGTACGCTAACACTAACCCGCGCCCTCACACGTACGCTCCCCCTAAAGCGTTGCCGTACCCTCACCTGGACCCTAAACCGTCCCCGTCCCCTAACCCTAACTCTAGCCCGAACCCTAACCCTAACCCTTCCCCGAAGCCTGACCCTCACCCGTCCCCTAATCCTAACTCGTACGCTAACACTAACCTGCGCCCTCACACGTACGCTCCCCCTAAAGCGTTGACGTACCCTCACCTGGACCCTAAACCGTCCCCGTCCTCTAAACCTAACCCTAGCCCGAACCCTAACCCTAACCCTTCCCCGAAGCCTGACCCTCACCCGTCCCCTAATCCTAACCCGTACGCTAACACTAACCCGCGCCCTCACACGTACGCTCCCACTAAAGCGTTGCCGTACCCTCACCTGGACCCTAAACCGTCCCCGTCCCCTAACCCTAACCCTAGCCCGAACCCTAACCCTAACCCTTCCCCGAAGCCTGACCCTCACCCGTCCCCTAATCCTAACCCGTACGCTAACACTAACCCGCACCCTCACACATACGCTCCCCCTAAAGCGTTGCCGTACCCTCACCTGGACCCTAAACCGTCCCCATCCCCTAACCCTAACCCTAGCCCGAACCCTAACCCTAACCCTTCCCCGAGGCCTGACCCTCACCCGTCCCCTAATCCTAACCCGTACGCTAACACTAACCTGAGACCTAACACGTACGGTCCCACTAAAGTGTTGCCGTACCCTCACCTGGACCCTAAACCGTCCCCGTCCCCTAACCCTAACCCTAGCCCGAACCCTAACCCTAACCCTTCCCCGAAGCCTGAACCTCACCCGTCCCCTAATCCTAACCCGTACGCTAACACTAACCCGCGACCTCACACGCACGCTCCCCCTAAAGCGTTGCCGTACCCTCACCTGGACCCTAAACCGTCCCCGTACCCTAACCCTAACCCTAGCCCGAACCCTAAACCTGACCCTTCCCCGAAGCCTGACCCTCACCCGTCCTCTGATCCTAACCCGTACGCTAACACTAACCCGCGCCCTCACACGCACGCTCCCCCTAAAGCGTTGCCGTACCCTCACCTGGTCCCTAAGCCGTCCCCGTCCCCTAACCCTAACCCTAGCCCGAACCCTAGCCCTAACCCTTCCCCGAAGCCTGACCCTCACCCGTCCCCTAATCCTAACCCGTACGCTAACACTAACCCACGCCCTCACACGCACGCTCCCCCTAAAGCTTTGCCGTACCCTCACCTGGACCCTAAACCGTCCCCGGCCCCTAACCCTAACCCTAGCCCGAACCCTAACCCTAACCCTTCCCCGAAGCCTGACCCTCACCCGTCACCTAATCCTAACCCGTATGCTAACACTAACCCGCGCCCTCACACGCACGCTCCCCCTAAAGCGTTGCCGTACCCTCACCTGGACCCTAAACCGTCCCCGTCCCCTAACCCTAACCCTAGCCCGAACCCTAACCCTAACCCTTCCCCGAAGCCTGACCCTCACCCGTCCCCTAATCCTAACCCGTACGCTAACACTAACCCGCGCCCTCACACGCCCGCTCCCCCTAAAGCGTTGCCGTACCCTCACCTGGACCCTAAACCGTCCCCGTCCCCTAACCCTAACCCTAGCCCGAACCCTAACCCTAACCCTTCCCCGAAGCCTGACCCTCACCCGTCCCCTAATCCTAATCCGTACGCTAACACTAACCCGCGCCCTCACACGCACGCTCCCCCTAAAGCGCTGCCGTACCCTCACCTGGACCCTAAGCCGTCCCCGTCCCCTAACCCTAACCCTAGCCCGAACCCTAGCCCTAACCCTTCCCCGAAGCCTGACCCTCACCCGTCCCCTAATCCTAACCCGTATGGTAACACTAACCCGCGCCCTCACACGCACGCTCCCCCTAAAGCGTTGCCGTATCCTCACCTGGACCCTAAACCGTCCCCGTCCCCTAACCCTAACCCTACCCCGAACCCTAAACCTAACCATTCCCCGAAGCCTGACCCTCACCCGTCCCCTAATCCTAACCCGTACGCTAACACTAACCCGCGCCCTCAAACGCACGCGCCCTCTAAAGCGTTGCCGTACCCTCACCTGGACCCTAAACCGTCCCCGTCCCCTAACCCTATCCCTACCCCGAACCCTAACCCTAACCATTCCCCGAAGCCTGACCCTCACCCGTCCCCTAATCCTAACCCGTACGCTAACACTAACCCGCGCCCTCACACGCACGCGCCCCCTAAAGCGTTGCCGTACCCTCACCTGGACCCTAAACCGTCCCCGTCACCTAACCCTAACCCTAGCCCGAACCCTAACCCTAAGCCTTCCCCGAAGCCTGACCCTCACCCGTCCCCTAATCCTAACCCGTACGCTAACACTAACCCGCGCCCTCACACGTACTCTCCCCCTAAAGCGTTGCCGTACCATCACCTGGACCCTAAACCGTCCCCGACCCTAACCCTAACCCTAGACCGAACCCTAACCCTAACCCTTCCCCGAAGCCTGACCCTCACCCGTCCCATAATCCTAACCCGTACGCTAACACTAACCCGCACCCTCACACGTACGCTCCCCATAAAGCGTTGCCGTACCCTCACCTGGACCCTAAACCGTCCCCGTCCCCTAACACTAACCCTAGCCCGAACCCTAACCCTAACCCTTCCCCGAAGCCTTACCCCCACCCGTCCCCTAATCCTAACCCGTACGCTAACACTAACCCGCGCCCTCACACGTACGCTCCCCCTAAAGCGTTGCCGTACCCTCACCTGGACCCTAAACCGTCCCCGTCCCCTAACCCTAACCCTAGCCCGAACCCTAACCCTAACACTTCCCCGAAGCCTGACCCTCACCCGTCCCATAATCCTAACCCGTACGCTAACACGAACCCGCGCCCTCACACGCACGCTCCCCCTAAAGCGTTGCCGTACCCTCACCTGGACCCTAAACCATCCCCGTCCCCTAACACTAACCCTAGCCCGAACCCTAACCCTAACCCTTCCCCGAAGCCTGACCCTCACCCGTCCCCTAATCCTTACCCGTACGCTAACACTAACCCCCGCCCTCACACGCACGCTCCCCCTAAAGCGTTGCTGTACCCTCACCTGGACCCTAAACCGTCCCCGTCCCCTAACCCTAACCCTAGCCCGAAACCTAACCCTAACCCTTCCCCGAAGCCTGACCCTCACCTGTCCCATAATCCTAACCCGTATGCTAACACTAACCCGCGCCCTCACACGCACTCTCCCCCTAAAGCGTTGCCGTACCCTCACCTGGACAATAAACCGTCCCCGTCCCCTAACCCTAACCCTAGCCCGAACCCTAACCCTAACCCTTCCCCGAAGCCTGACCCTCACCCGTCCCCTAATACTAACCCGTACGCTAACACTAACCCGCGCCCTCACACGCACGCTCCCCCTAAAGCGTTGCCGTACCCTCACCTGGACCCTAAACAGTCCCCGTCCCCTAACCCTAACCCTAGCCCGAACCCTAACCCTAACCCTTCCCCGAAGCCTGACCCTCACGCGTCCCCTAATCCTAACCCGTAGGCTAACACTAACCCGCGCCCTCACACGCACGCTCCCCCTAAAGCGGTGCCGTACCCTCACCTGGACCCTAAACCGTCCCCGTCCCCTAACCCTAATCCTAGCCCGAAGCCTAACCCTAACACTTCCTCGAAGCCTGACCCTCACCCGTCCCCTAATCCTAACCCGTACGCTAACACTAACCCGCGCCCTCACACGTACGCTCCCCCTAAAACGTTGCCGTACCCTCACCTGGACCCTAAACCGTCCCCGTCCGCAACCCTAACCCTAGCACGAACCCTAACCCTAACCCTTCCCCGAAGCCTGACCCTCACCCGTCCCCTAATCCTAACCCGTAGGCTAACACTAACCCACGCCCTCACACGCACGCTCCCCCTAAAGCGTTGCCGTACCCTCACCTGGACCCTAAACCGTCCCCGTCCCCTAACCCTAACCCTAGCCCGAGCCCTAACCCTAACCCTTCCCCGAAGCCTGACCCTCACCCGTCGCCTCATCCTAACCCGTACGCTAACACTAACTCGCGCCCTCACACGTACGCTCCCCCTAAAGCGTTGCCGTACCCTCACCTGGACCCTAAACCGTCCCCGTCCCCTAACCCTAACCCTAGCCCGAACCCTAACCCTAACCCTTCCCCGAAGCCTGACCCTCAGCCGTGCCGTAATCCTAACCCGTACGCTAACACTAACCCGTGCCCTCACACGCACGCTCCCCCTAAAGCGTTGCCGTACCCTCACCTGGACCCTAAACCGTCCCCGTCCCCTAACACTAACCCTAGCCCGAACCCTAACCCTGACCCTTCCCCGAAGCCTGACCCTCACCCGTCCGCTAATCCTAACCCGTACGCTAACACTAACCCGCGCCCTCACACGCACGCTCACCCTAAAGCGTTGCCGTACCCTCACCTGGACCCTAAACCGTCCCCGTCCCCTAACCCTAACCCTAGCCCGAACCCTAACCCTAACCCTTCCCCGAATCCTGACCCTCACCCGTCCCCTAATCCTAACCCGTACGCTAACACTAACCCGCGCCCTCACACGCACGCTCCCCCTAAAGCGTTGCCGTACCCTCATCTGGACCCTAAACCGTCCCCGTCCCCTAACGCTAACCCTAGCCCGAACCCTAACCCTGACCCTTCCCCAAAGCCTGACCCTCAACCGTGACCTAATCCTAATGCGTACGCTAACACTAACCCGCGCCCTCACACACACGCTCCCCCTAAAGCGTTGCCGTACCCTCACCTGGACCCTAAACCGTCCCCGTCCCCTAACCCTAACCCTAGCCCGAAACCTAACCCTAACCCTTCCCCGAATCCTGACACTCACCCGTCCCCTAATCCTAACCCGTACGCTAACACTAACCCGCGCCCTCACACGCACGCTCCCCCTAAAGTGTTGCCGTACCCTCACCTGGACCCTAAACCGTCCCCGTCCCCTAACCCTAACCCTAGCCCGAACCCTAACCCTAACCCTTCCCCGAAGCCTGACCCTCACCCGTCCCCTAATCCTAACCCGTACGCTAACACTAACCCGCGCCCTCACACGCACGCTCCCCCTAAAGCATTGCCGTACCCTCACCTGGACCCTAATCCGTCCCCGTCCCCTAACCCTAACCCTATCCCGAACCCTAACCCTGACCCTTCCCCGAAGCCTGACCCTCACCCGTCCCCTAATCCTAACCCGTACGCTAACACTAACCTGCGCCCTCACACGCACGCTCCCCCTAAAGTGTTGCCGTAGCCTCACCTGGACCCTAAACCGTCCCCGTCCCCTAACCCTAACCCTAGCCCGAACCCTAACCCTAACCCTTCCCCGAAGCCTGACCCTCACACGTGACCTACTCCTAACGCGTACGCTAACAAAACCTGCGCCCTCACACACACGCTCCCCCTAAAGCGTTGCCGTACCCTCACCTGGACCCTAAACCGTCCCCGTCCCCTAACCCTAACCCTAGCCCGAACCCTAACCCTGACCCTTCCCCGAAGCCTGACCCTCACCCGTCCCATAATCCTAACCCGTACGCTAACACTAACCCGCGCCCTCACACGCACGCTCCCCCTAAAGTGTTGTCTTACCCTCACCTGGACCCTAAACCGTCCCCGTCCCCTAACCCTAACCCTAGCCCGAACCCTAACCCTGACCCTTCCCCTAAGCCTGACCCTCACCCGTCCCCTAATTCTAACCCGCATGATAACACTAACCCGCGCCCTCACACGCACGCTCCCCCTAAAGCGTTGCCGTAGCCTCACCTGGACCCTAAACCGTCCCCGTCCCCTAACCCTAACCCTAGCCCAAACCCTAACCCTAACCCTTCCCCGAAGCCTGACCCTCACACGTGACCTACTCCTAACGCGTACGCTAACACTAACCCGCGCCCTCACACACACGCTCCCCCTAAAGCGTTGCCGTACCCTCACCTGGACCCTAAACCGTCCCCGTCCCCTAACCCTAACCCTAGCCCGAACCCTAACCCTGACCCTTCCCCGAAGCCTGACCCTCACCCGTCCCCTAATCCTAACCCGTACGCTAACACTAACCCGCGCCTTCACACGCACGCTCCCCCTAAAATGTTGTCGTACCCTCACCTGGACCCTAAACCGTCCCCGTCCCCTAACCCTAACCCTAGCCCGAACCCTAACCCTGACCCTTCCCCTAAGCCTGACCCTCACCCGTCCCCTAATCCTAACCCGTACGATAACACTAACCCGCGCCCTCACACGCACGCTCCCCCTAAAGCGTTGCCGTAGCCTCACCTGGACCCTAAACCGTCCCCGTCCCCTAACCCTAACCCTAGCCCGAACCCTAACCCTAACCCTTCCCCGAAGCCTGACCCTCACACGTGACCTACTCCTAACGCGTACGCTAACAAAACCTGCGCCCTCACACACACGCTCCCCCTAAAGCGTTGCCGTACCCTCACCTGGACCCTAAACCGTCCCCGTCCCCTAACCCTAACCCTAGCCCGAACCCTAACCCTGACCCTTCCCCGAAGCCTGACCCTCACCCGTCCCATAATCCTAACCCGTACGCTAACACTAACCCGCGCCCTCACACGCACGCTCCCCCTAAAGTGTTGTCTTACCCTCACCTGGACCCTAAACCGTCCCCGTCCCCTAACCCTAACCCTAGCCCGAACCCTAACCCTGACCCTTCCCCTAAGCCTGACCCTCACCCGTCCCCTAATTCTAACCCGCATGATAACACTAACCCGCGCCCTCACACGCACGCTCCCCCTAAAGCGTTGCCGTAGCCTCACCTGGACCCTAAACCGTCCCCGTCCCCTAACCCTAACCCTAGCCCAAACCCTAACCCTAACCCTTCCCCGAAGCCTGACCCTCACACGTGACCTACTCCTAACGCGTACGCTAACACTAACCCGCGCCCTCACACACACGCTCCCCCTAAAGCGTTGCCGTACCCTCACCTGGACCCTAAACCGTCCCCGTCCCCTAACCCTAACCCTAGCCCGAACCCTAACCCTGACCCTTCCCCGAAGCCTGACCCTCACCCGTCCCCTAATCCTAACCCGTACGCTAACACTAACCCGCGCCTTCACACGCACGCTCCCCCTAAAATGTTGTCGTACCCTCACCTGGACCCTAAACCGTCCCCGTCCCCTAACCCTAACCCTAGCCCGAACCCTAACCCTGACCCTTCCCCTAAGCCTGACCCTCACCCGTCCCCTAATCCTAACCCGTACGATAACACTAACCCGCGCCCTCACACGCACGCTCCCCCTAAAGCGTTGCCGTAGCCTCACCTGGACCCTAAACCGTCCCCGTCCCCTAACCCTAACCCTAGCCCGAACCCTAACCCTAACCCTTCCCCGAAGCCTGACCCTCACCCGTGCCCTAATACTAACCCGTACGCTAACACTAATCCGCGCCCTCACACGCACGCTCCCCCTAAAGCGTTGTCGTACCCTCACCTGGACCCTAAACCGTCCCCGTCCCCTAACACTAACCCTAGCCCGAACCCTAACCCTAACCCTTCCCCGAAGCCTGACCCTCACCCGTCCCCTAATCCTAACCCGTACGTTAACACTAACCCGCGCCTTCACACGCACGCTCCCCCTAAAGCGTTGCCGTACCCTCACCTGGACCCTAAACCGTCCCCGTCCCCTAACCCTAACCCTAACCCTAGCCCGAACGCTAACCCTAACCCTTCCCCGAAGCCTGACCCTCACCCGTCCCCTAATCCTAACCCGTACGCTAACACTAACCCGCGCCCTCACAACCACGCTCCCCCTAAAGCGTTGCCGTACCCTCAGCTGGACCCTAAACCGTCCCCGTCCCCTAACCCTAACCATAGCCCTAACCTTAACCCTAACCCTTCCCCGAAGCCTGACCCTCACCCGTCCCCTAATCCTAACACGTACGCTAACACTAACCCGCGCCCTCACACGCACGCTCCCCCTAAAGCGTTGCCGTACCCTCACCTGGACCCTAAACCGTCCCCGGCCCCTAACCCTAACCCTAGCCCGACCCTAACCCTAACCCTTCCCCGAAGCCTGACCCTCACCCGTCCCCTAATCCTAACCCGTACGCTAACACTAACCCGCGCCCTCACACGCACTCTCCCCCTAAAGCGTTGCCGTACCCACACCTGGACAATAAACCGTCCCCGTCCCCTAACCCTAACCCTAGCCCGAACCCTAACCCTAACCCTTCCCCGAAGCCTGACCCTCACGCGTCCCCTAATACTAACCCGTACGCTAACACTAACCCGCGCCCTCACACGCACGCTCCCCCTAAAGCTTTGCCGTACCCTCACCTGGACCCTAAACCGTCCCCATCCCCTAACACTAACCCTAGCCCGAACCCTAACCCTAACCCTTCCCCGAAGCCTGACCCTCACCTGTCCACTAATCCTAACCCGTACGCTAACACTAACCCGCGCCCTCACACGTACGCTCCCCCTAAAGCGTTGCCGTACCATCACCTGGACCCTAAACCGTCCCCGACCCTAACCCTAACCCTAGCCCGAACCCTAACCCTAACCCTTCCCCGAAGCCTGACCCTCACCCGTCCCATAATCCTAACCCGTACGCTAACACTAATCCGCACCCTCACACGTACGCTCCCCATAAAGCGTTGCCGTACCCTCACCTGGACCCTAAACCGTCCCCGTCCCCTAACACTAACTCTAGCCCGAACCCTAACCCTAACCCTTCCCCGAAGCCTTACCCCCACCCGTCCACTAATCATATCCCGTACGCTAACACTAACCCGCGCCCTCACATGTACGCTCCCCCTAAAGCGTTGCCGTACCCTCACCTGGACCCTAAACCATCCCCGTCCCCTAACACTAACCCTAACCCTAACCCTAACCCTAACCCTCCCCTTAAAGCGTTGCCGTATACTCAACTGGACCCTAAGCCGTCCCCTAACCCTAACCCTAAACCTAGCCCGAACACTAACCCTAACCCTTCCCCGAAGCCTGACCCTCACCCGTCCCATAATCCTAACCCGTACGCTAACACTAACCGCGCCCTCACACGTACGCTCCCCCTAAAGCGTTGCCGTACCCTCACCTGGACCCTAAACCGTCCCCGTCCTCTAACCCTAACCCTAGACCGAACCCTAACCCTAACCCTTCCCCGAAGCTTGACCCTCACCCGTCCCCTAATCCTAACCCGTACGCTAACACTAACCCACGCCCTCACACGTACGCTCCCCCTAAAGCGTTGCCGAACTCTCACTTGGACCCTAAACCGTCCCCATCCCCTAACCCTAACCCTAGCCCGAACCCTAACCCTAACCCTTCCCCGAAGCCTGACCCTCACCCGTCCCCTAATCCTAGCCCGTACGCTAACACTAACCCGCACCCTCACACGTACGCTCCCCATAAAGCGTTGCCGTACCCTCACCTGGACCCTAAACCGTCCCCGTCCCGTAACACTAACTCTAGCCCGAACCCTAACCCTAACCCTTCCCCGAAGCCTTACCCCCACCCGTCCCCTAATCCTAACCCGTACGCTAACACTAACCCGCGCCCTCACACGTACGCTCCCCCTAAAGCGTTGCCGTACCCTCACCTGGACCCTAAACCGTCCCCGTCCCCTAACCCTAACCCTAGCCCGAACCCTAACCCTAACCCTTCCCCGAAGCCTGACCCCAACCCGTCCCCTAATCCTAACCCGTACGCTAACACTAACCCGCGCCCTCACACACACGCTCCCCCTAAAGCGTTGCCGTACCCTCACCTGGACCCTAAACCGTCCCCATCCCCTAACCGTAACCCTAGCCCGAACCCTAACCCTAACCCTTCCCCGAAGGCTGACACTCACCCGTCCCCTAATCCTAACCCATACGCTAACACTAACCCGCGCCCTCACACGTACGCTCCCCCTAAAGCGTTGCCGTACCCTCACCTGGACCCTAAACCGTCCCCGTCCCCTAACCCTAACCCTAGCCCGAACCCTAACCCTAACCCTTCCCCGATGCCTGACCCTCACCCGTCCCCTAATCCTAACCCGTACGCTAACGCTAACCCGCGCCCTCAACATACGCTCCCCATAAAGCGTTGCCGTTACCTTCACCTGGACCCTAAACCGTCCCCATCCCCTAACCCTAACCCTAGCCCGAACCCTAACCCTAACCCTTCCCCGAAGCCTGACCCTCACCCGTCCCCTAATCCTAACACGTACGCTAACACTAACCCGAGACCTCACACGTACGCTCCCACTAAAGCGTTGCCGTACCCTCACCTGGACCATAAACCGTCCCTGGCCCCTAACCCTAACCCTGGCCCGAACCCTAAACCTAACCCTTCCCCGAAGCCTGACCCTCACCCTTCCCCTAATCCTAACCCGTACGCTAACGCTAACCCGCGCCCTCACACGTACGCTCCCCCTAAATCGTTGCCGTACCCTCACCTGGACCCTAAACCGTTCCCGTCCCCTAACCCTAACCCTAGCCCGAACCCTAACCCTAACACTTCCGCGAAGCCTGACCCTCACCCGTCCCCTAATCCTAACCCGTACGCTAACACTAACCCGCGCCCTCACACGTACACTCCCCCTAAAGCGTTGCCGTACCCTCACCTGGACCCTAAACCGCCCCGTCCACTAAACCTAACCCTAGCCCGAACCCTAACCCTAACCCTTCCCCGAAGCCTGACCCTCACCCGTCCCCTAATCCTAACACGTACGCTAACACTAACCCGTGCCCTCACACGTACGCTCCCACTAAAGCGTTGCCGTACCCTCACCTGGACCCTAAACCGTCCCCGGCCCCTAACCCTAACCCTGGCCCGAACCCTAAACCTAACCCTTCCCCGAAGCCTGACCCTCACCCGTCCCCTAATCCTAACACGTACGCTAACGCTAACCCGCGCCCTCACACGTACGCTCCCCCTAAAGCGTTGCCGTACCCTCACCTGGACCCTAAACCGTTCCCATCCCCTAACCCTAACCCTAGCCCGAACCCTAACCCTAACACTTCCGCGAAGCCTGACCCTCACCCGTCCCCTAATGCTAACCAGAACGCTAACACTAACCCGCGCCCTCACACGTAAGCTCCCCCTAAAGCGTTGCCGTACCCTCACCTGGACCCTAAACCGTCCCCGTCCCCTAACCCTAACCCTAGCCCGAACCCTAACCCTAACCCTTGCCCGAAGCCTGACCCTCACCCGTCCCCTAATCCTAACCCGTACGCTAACAGTAACCCGCGCCCTCACACGTACGCTCCCCCTAAAGCGTTGCCGTACCCTCACCTGGACCCTAAACCGTCCCCGTCCCCTAACCCTAACTCTAGCCCGAACCCTAACCCTAACCCTTCCCCGAAGCCTGACCCTCACCCGTCCCCTAATCCTAACCCGTACGCTAACACTAACCTGCGCCCTCACACGTACGCTCCCCCTAAAGCGTTGACGTACCCTCACCTGGACCCTAAACCGTCCCCGTCCTCTAAACCTAACCCTAGCCCGAACCCTAACCCAACCCTTCCCCGAAGCCTGACCCTCACCCGTCCCCTAATCCTAACCCGTACGCTAACACTAACCCGCGCCCTCACACGTACGCTCCCACTAAAGCGTTGCCGTACCCTCACCTGGACCCTAAACCGTCCCCGTCCCCTAACCCTAACCCTAGCCCAAACCCTAACCCTAACCCTTCCCCGAAGCCTGACCCTCACCCGTCCCCTAATCCTAACCCGTACGCTAACACTAACCCGCGCCCTCACACGTACGCTCCCCCTAAAGCGTTGCCGTACCCTCACCTGGACCCTAAACCGTCCCCATCCCCTAACCCTTACCTAGCCCGAACCCTATCCCTAACCCTTCCCCGAGGCCTGACCCTCACCCGTCCCCTAATCCTAACCCGTACGCTAACACTAACCTGAGACCTAACACGTACGGTCCCACTAAAGTGTTGCCGTACCCTCACCTGGACCCTAAACCGTCCCCGTCCAGTAACCCTAACCCTAGCCCGAACCCTAACACTAAACCTTCCCCGAAGCCTGACCCTCACCCGTCCCATAATGCTAACCCGTACGCTAACAGTAACCCGCGCCCTCACACGTACGCTGCCCCTAAAGCGTTGCCGTACCCTCACCTGGACCCTAAACCGTCCCCGTCCCCTAACCCTAACCCTAGCCCGAACCCTAACCCTAACCCTTCCCCGAAGCCTGACCCTCACACGTACCCTAATCCTAACACATACGCTAACGATAACCCGCGCCCTCAACATACGCTCCACCTAAAGCGTTGCCGTACCCTCACCTGGACCCTAAACCGTTCCCGTCCACTAACCCTAACCCTAGCCCGAACCCTAACCCTAACCCTTCCCCGAAGCCTGACCCTCACCCGTCCCATAATCCTAACCCGTACGATAACACTAACCCGCGCCCTCACACGTACGCTCCCCCTAAAGCGTTGCCGTACCCTCACATGGACTCTAAACTGTCCCCGTTCCCTAACCCTAACCCTAGCCCGAACCCTAACGCTAACCCTTCCCCGAAGCCTGACCCACACCTGTCCCCTAATCCTAACCCGTACGCTAACACTAACCCGCACCCTCACACGTACGCTCCCCCTAAAGCATTGCCGTACACTCACCTGGACCCTAAACCATCCCCATTCCCTAACCCTAACCCTAGCCCGAACCCTAACCCTAACACTTGCCCGAAGCCTGACCCTCACCCGTCCCCTAATCCTAACCCGTACGCTAACACTAACCCGCGCCCTCACACGTAAGCTCCCCCTAAAGCGTTGCCGTGCCTTCACCTGGACCCTAAACCGTCCCCGTCCCCTAATCCTAACCCTAGCCCGAACCCTAACCCTAACCCTTCCCCGAAGCCTGACCCTCATCCGTCCCCTAATCCTAACACGTACGCTAACGCTAACCCGCGCCCTCAACGTACGCTCCACCTAAAGCGTTGCCGTACCCTCACCTGGATCCTAAACCGTCCCCATCCCCTAACCCTAACCCTACCCCGAACCCTAACCCTAACACTTCCCCGAAGCCTGACCCTCACCCGTCCCCTAATCCTAACGCGTACGCTAACACTAACCCATGCCCTCACACGTACACTCCCCCTAAAGCGTTGCCGTACCCTCACCTGGACCCTAAACCGTCCCCATCCCCTAACCCTACCCTAGCCCGAACCCTATCCCTAACCCTTCACCAAAGCCTGACCCTCACCCGTCCCCTAATCCTAACACGTACGCTAACACTAACCCGCGCCCTCACACGTACGCTCCCACTAAAGCGTTGCCGTACCCTCACCTGGACCCTAAACCGTTCCCGTCCCCTAACCCTAACCCTAGCCCGAACCCTAACCCTAACTCTTCCCCGAAGCCTGACCCTCACCCGTCCCCTAATCCTAACCCGTACGCTAACACTAACCCGCGCCCTCAAACGCACGCTCCCCCTAAAGCGTTGCCGTACCCTCACCTGGACCCTAAACCGTCCCCGTCCCCTAAACCTAACCCTAGCCCGAACCCTAACCCTAACACTTTCCCGAAGCCTGACCCTCACCCGTCCCCTAATCCTAACCCTTACGCTAACACTAACCCGCACCCTCACACGCACGCTCCACCTAAAGCGTTGCCGTACCCTCACCTGGACCCTAAACCGTCCCCGTCCCCTAACCCTAACCCTAGCCCGAACCCTAACCCTAACCCTTCCCCGATGCCTGACCCTCACCCGTCCGTTAATCCTAACCCGTACGCTAACGCTAACCCGCGCCCTCAACATACGCTCCCCATAAAGCGTTGCCGTTACCTTCACCTGGACCCTAAACCGTCCCCATCCCCTAACCCTAACCCTAGCCCGAACCCTAACCCTAACCCTTCCCCGAAGCCTGACCCTCACCCGTCCCCTAATCCTAACCCGTACGCTAACACTAACGCGCGCCCTCACACGCACGCTCCCCGTAAAGCATTGCCGTACCCTCACCTGGACCCTAAACCGTCCCCGTCCACTAAACCTAACCCTAGCCCGAACCCTAACCCTAACCCTTCCCCGAAGCCTGACCCTCACCCGTCCCCTAATCCTAACACGTACGCTAACACTAACCCGTGCCGTCACACGTACGCTCCCACTAAAGCGTTGCCGTACCCTCACCTGGACCCTAAACCGTCCCCGGCCCCTAACCCTAACCCTGGCCCGAACCCTAAACCTAACCCTTCCCCGAAGCCTGACCCTCACCCGTCCCCTAATCCTAACCCGTACGCTAACGCTAACCCGCGCCCTCACACGTACGCTCCGCCTAAAGCGTTGCCGTACCCTCACCTGGACCCTAAACCGTTCCCGTCCCCTAACCCTAACCCTAGCCCGAACCCTAACCCTAACACTTCCGCGAAGCCTGACCCTCACCCGTCCCCTAATCCTAACCCGTACGCTAACACTAACCCGCGCCCTCACACGTACGCTCCCCCTAAAGCGTTGCTGTACCCTCACCTAGACCCTAAACCGCCCCGTCCACTAAACCTAACCCTAGCCCGAACCCTAACCCTAACCCTTCCCCGAAGCCTGACCCTCACCCGTCCCCTAATCCTAACACGTACGCTAACACTAACCCGTGCCCTCACACGTACGCTCCCACTAAAGCGTTGCCGTACCCTCACCTGGACCCTAAACCGTCCCCGGCCCCTAACAATAACCCTGGCCCGAACCCTAAACCTAACCCTTCCCCGAAGCCTGACCCTCACCCGTCCCCTAATCCTAACACGTACGCTAACGCTAACCCGCGCCCTCACACGTACGCTCCCCCTAAAGCGTTGCCGTACCCTCACCTGGACCCTAAACCGTTCCCATCCCCTAACCCTAACCCTAGCCCGAACCCTAACCCTAACACTTCCGCGAAGCCTGACCCTCACCCGTCCCCTAATGCTAACCAGAACGCTAACACTAACCCGCGCCCTCACACGTAAGCTCCCCCTAAAGCGTTGCCGTACCCTCACCTGGACCCTAAACCGTCCCCGTCCCCTAACCCTAACCCTAGCCCGAACCCTAACCCTAACCCTTGCCCGAAGCCTGACCCTCACCCGTCCCCTAATCCTAACCCGTACGCTAACACTAACCCGCGCCCTCACACGTACGCTCCCCCTAAAGCGTTGCCGTACCCTCACCTGGACCCTAAACCGTCCCCGTCCCCTAACCCTAACTCTAGCCCGAACCCTAACCCTAACCCTTCCCCGAAGCCTGACCCTCACCCGTCCCCTAATCCTAACCCGTACGCTAACACTAACCTGCGCCCTCACACGTACGCTCCCCCTAAAGCGTTGACGTACCCTCACCTGGACCCTAAACCGTCCCCGTCCTCTAAAGCTAACCCTAGCCCGAACCCTAACCCTAACCCTTCCCCGAAGCCTGACCCTCACCCGTCCCCTAATCCTAACCCGTACGCTAACACTAACCCGCGCCCTCACACGCACGCGCCCCCTAAAGCGTTGCCGTACCCTCACCTGGACCCTAAACCGTCCCCGTCACCTAACCCTAACCCTAGCCCGAACCCTAACCCTAAGCCTTCCCCGAAGCCTGACCCTCACCCGTCCCCTAATCCTAACCCGTACGCTAACACTAACCCGCGCCCTCACACGCACGCTCCCCCTAAAGCGTTGACGTACCCTAACCTGGACCCTAAACTGTCCCCGTCCCCTAACCCTAACCCTAGCCCGAACCCTAACCCTAACCCTTCCGCGAAGCCTGACCCTCACCCGTGTCCTAATCCTAACCCGTACGCTAACACTAACCCGCGCCCTCACACGCACGCTCCCCCTAAAGCGTTGCCGTACCCTCACCTGCACCCTAAACCGTCCCCGTCCCCTAACCCTAACCCTAGACCAAACCCTAACCCTAACACTTCCCCGAAGCCTGACCCTCACCCGTCCCCTAATCCTAACCCGTACGCTAACACTAACCCGTGCCCTCACACGCACGCTCCCCCTAAAGCGTTGCCGTACCCTCACCTGGACCCTAAACCGTCCCCGGCCCCATAACCCTAACCCTAGCCCGAACCCTAACCCTAACACTTCCCCGAAGCCTGACCCTCACCCGTCCCCTAATCCTAACGCGTACGCTAACACTAACCCGCGCCCTCACACGCACGCTCTCCCTAAAGCGTTGCCGTACCCTCACCTGGACCCTAAACCGTCCCCGTCCCCTAACCCTAACCCTAGCCCGAACCCTAACCCTAACCCTTCCCCGAAGCCTGACCCTCACCCGTCCCCTAATCCTAACCCGTACGCTAACACTAACCCACGCCCTCACACGCACGCTCCCCCTAAAGCGTTGCCGTACCCTCACCTGGACCCTAAACCGTCCCCGTCCCCTAACCCTAACACTAGCCCGAACCCTAACCCTAACCCTTCCCCGAAGCCTGACCCTCACCCGTCCCCTAATCCTAACCCGTACGCTAACACTAACGCGCGCCCTCACACGCACGCTCCCCCTAAAGCGTTGCCGTACCCTCACCTGGACCCTAAACCGTCCCCGTCCACTAAACCTAACCATAGCCCGAACCCTAACCCTAACCCTTCCCCGAGCCTGACCCTCACCCGTCCCCTAATCCTAACACGAACGCTAACACTAACCCGTGCCCTCACACGTACGCTCCCACTAAAGCGTTGCCGTACCCTCACCTGGACCCTAAACCGTCCCCGGCCCCTAACCCTAACCCTGGCCCGAACCCTAAACCTAACCCTTCCCCGAAGCCTGACCCTCACCCGTCCCCTAATCCTAACCCGTACGCTAACGCTAACCCGCGCCCTCACACGTACGCTCCCCCTAAAGCGTTGCTGTACCCCCACCTGGACCCTAAACCGTTCCCGTCCCCTAACCCTAACCCTAGCCCGAACCCTAACCCTAACACTTCCGCGAAGCCTGACCCTCACCCGTCCCCTAATCCTAACCCGTACGCTAACACTAACCCGCGCCCTCACACGTACGCTCCCCCTAAAGCGTTGCCGTACCCTCACCTGGACCCTAAACCGTCCCCGTCCACTAAACCTAACCCTAGCCCGAACCCTAACCCTAACCCTTGCCCGAAGCCTGACCCTCACCCGTCCCCTAATCCTAACCCGTACGCTAACACTAACCCGCGCCCTCACACGTACGCTCCCCCTAAAGCGTTGCCGTACCCTCACCTGGACCCTAAACCGTCCCCGTCCCCTAACCCTAACTCTAGCCCGAACCCTAACCCTAACCCTTCCCCGAAGCCTGACCCTCACCCGTCCCCTAATCCTAACTCGTACGCTAACACTAACCTGCGCCCTCACACGTACGCTCCCCCTAAAGCGTTGACGTACCCTCACCTGGACCCTAAACCGTCCCCGTCCTCTAAACCTAACCCTAGCCCGAACCCTAACCCTAACCCTTCCCCGAAGCCTGACCCTCACCCGTCCCCTAATCCTAACCCGTACGCTAACACTAACCCGCGCCCTCACACGTACGCTCCCACTAAAGCGTTGCCGTACCCTCACCTGGACCCTAAACCGTCCCCGTCCCCTAACCCTAACCCTAGCCCAAACCCTAACCCTAACCCTTCCCCGAAGCCTGACCCTCACCCGTCCCCTAATCCTAACCCGTACGCTAACACTAACCCGCACCCTCACACATACGCTCCCCCTAAAGCGTTGCCGTACCCTCACCTGGACCCTAAACCGTCCCCATCCCCTAACCCTAACCCTAGCCCGAACCCTAACCCTAACCCTTCCCCGAGGCCTGACCCTCACACGTCCCCTAATCCTAACCCGTACGCTAACACTAACCTGAGACCTAACACGTACGGTCCCACTAAAGTGTTGCCGTACCCTCACCTGGACCCTAAACCGTCCCCGTCCCCTAACCCTAACCCTAGCCCGAACCCTAACCCTAACCCTTCCCCGAAGCCTGAACCTCACCCGTCCCCTAATCCTAACCCGTACGCTAACACTAACCCGCGACCTCACACGCACGCTCCCCCTAAAGCGTTGCCGTACCCTCACCTGGACCCTAAACCGTCCCCGTACCCTAACCCTAACCCTAGCCCGAACCCTAAACCTGACCCTTCCCCGAAGCCTGACCCTCACCCGTCCTCTGATCCTAACCCGTACGCTAACACTAACCCGCGCCCTCACACGCACGCTCCCCCTAAAGCGTTGCCGTACCCTCACCTGGTCCCTAAGCCGTCCCCGTCCCCTAACCCTAACCCTAGCCCGAACCCTAGCCCTAAACCTTCCCCGAAGCCTGACCCTCACCCGTCCCCTAATCCTAACCCGTACGCTAACACTAACCCACGCCCTCACACGCACGCTCCCCCTAAAGCTTTGCCGTACCCTCACCTGGACCCTAAACCGTCCCCGTCCCCTAACCCTAACCCTAGCCCGAACCCTAACCCTAATCCTTCCCCGAAGCCTGACCCTCACCCGTCACCTAATCCTAACCCGTATGCTAACACTAACCCGCGCCCTCACACGCACGCTCCCCCTAAAGCGTTGCCGTACCCTCACCTGGACCCTAAACCGTCCCCGTCCCCTAACCCTAACCCTAGCCCGAACCCTAACCCTAACCCTTCCCCGAAGCCTGACCCTCACCCGTCCCCTAATCCTAACCCGTACGCTAACACTAACCCGCGCCCTCACACGCCCGCTCCCCCTAAAGCGTTGCCGTACCCTCACCTGGACCCTAAACCGTCCCCGTCCCCTAACCCTAACCCTAGCCCGAACCCTAACCCTAACCCTTCCCCGAAGCCTGACCCTCACCCGTCCCCTAATCCTAATCCGTACGCTAACACTAACCCGCGCCCTCACACGCACGCTCCCCCTAAAGCGCTGCCGTACCCTCACCTGGACCCTAAGCCGTCCCCGTCCCCTAACCCTAACCCTAGCCCGAACCCTAGCCCTAACCCTTCCCCGAAGCCTGACCCTCACCCGTCCCCTAATCCTAACCCGTATGGTAACACTAACCCGCGCCCTCACACGCACGCTCCCCCTAAAGCGTTGCCGTACCCTCACCTGGACCCTAAACCGTCCCCGTCCCCTAACCCTAACCCTACCCCGAACCCTAAACCTAACCATTCCCCGAAGCCTGACCCTCACCCGTCCCCTAATCCTAACCCGTACGCTAACACTAACCCGCGCCCTCAAACGCACGCGCCCTCTAAAGCGTTGCCGTACCCTCACCTGGACCCTAAACCGTCCCCGTCCCCTAACCCTATCCCTACCCCGAACCCTAACCCTAACCATTCCCCGAAGCCTGACCCTCACCCGTCCCCTAATCCTAACCCGTACGCTAACACTAACCCGCGCCCTCACACGCACGCGCCCCCTAAAGCGTTGCCGTACCCTCACCTGGACCCTAAACCGTCCCCGTCACCTAACCCTAACCCTAGCCCGAACCCTAACCCTAAGCCTTCCCCGAAGCCTG
Organism: Delphinus delphis; assembly: GCF_949987515.2. Lineage (NCBI taxonomy): Eukaryota > Metazoa > Chordata > Mammalia > Artiodactyla > Delphinidae > Delphinus > Delphinus delphis. The sequence continues at coordinate 36,302,502 of NC_082695.1, forward strand.
ACCCTCACCCGTCCCCTAATCCTAACCCGTACGCTAACACTAACCCGCGCCCTCACACGCACGCTCCCCCTAAAGCGTTGACGTACCCTAACCTGGACCCTAAACCGTCCCCGTCCCCTAACCCTAACCCTAGCCCGAACCATAACCCTAACCCTTCCGCGAAGCCTGACCCTCACCCGTGTCCTAATCCTAACCCGTACGCTAACACTAACCCGCGCCCTCACACGCACGCTCCCCCTAAAGCGTTGCCGTACCCTCACCTGGACCCTAAACCGTCCCCGGCCCCTAACCCTAACCCTAGCCCGAACCCTAACCCTAACACTTCCCCGAAGCCTGACCCTCACCCGTCCCCTAATCCTAACGCGTACGCTAACACTAACCCGCGCCCTCACACGCACGCTCTCCCTAAAGCGTTGCCGTACCCTCACCTGGACCCTAAACCGTCCCCGTCCCCTAACCCTAACCCTAGCCCGAACCCTAACCCTAACCCTTCCCCGAAGCCTGACCCTCACCCGTCCCCTAATCCTAACCCGTACGCTAACACTAACCCGCGCCCTCACACGCACGCTCCCCCTAAAGCGTTGCCGTACCCTCACCTGGACCCTAAGCCGTCCCCGTCCCCTAACCCTAACCCTAGCCCGAACCCTAGCCCTAACCCTTCCCCGAAGCCTGACCCTCACCCGTCCCCTAATCCTAACCCGTATGCTAACACTAACCCGCGCCCTCACACGCACGCTCCCCCTAAAGCGTTGCCGTACCCTCACCTGGACCCTAAACCGTCCCCGGCCCCTAACCCTAACCCTAGCCCGAACCCTAACCCTAACCCTTCCCCGAAGCCTGACCCTCACCCGTCCCATAATCCTAACACATCCGCTAACACTAACCCGCGCCCTCACACGCACGCTCCCCCTAAAGCGTTGCCGTACCGTCACCTGGACCCTAAACCGTCCCCGTCCCCTAACCCTAACCCTAGCCCGAACCCTAACCCTAACCCTTCCCCGAAGCCTGACCCTCACCCGTCCCCTAATCCTAACCCGTACGCTAACACTAACCCGCGCCCTCACACGCACGCTCACACTAAAGCGTTGCCGTACCCTCACCTGGACCCTAAACCGTCCCCTAACCCTAACCCTAACCCTAACCCTAAACCGTCCCCGTCCCCTAACCCTAACCCTAGCCCGAACCCTAACCCTAACCCTTCCCCGAAGCCTGACCCTCACCCGTCCCCTAATCCTAACCAGTACGCTAACACTAACCCACGCCCTCACACGCACGCTCCCCCTAAAGCGTTGCCGTACCCTCACCTGGACCCTAAACCGTCCCCGTCCCCTAACCCTAACACTAGCCCGAACCCTAACCCTAACCCTTCCCCGAAGCCTGACCCTCACCCGTCCCCTAATCCTAACCCGTACGCTAACACTAACGCGCGCCCTCACACGCACGCTCCCCCTAAAGCGTTGCCGTACCCTCACCTGGACCCTAAACCGTCCCCGTCCACTAAACCTAACCCTAGCCCGAACCCTAACCCTAACCCTTCCCCGAGCCTGACCCTCACCCGTCCCCTAATCCTAACACGAACGCTAACACTAACCCGTGCCCTCACACCTACGCTCCCACTAAAGCGTTGCCGTACCCTCACCTGGACCCTAAACCGTCCCCGGCCCCTAACCCTAACCCTGGCCCGAACCCTAAACCTAACCCTTCCCCGAAGCCTGACCCTCACCCGTCCCCTAATCCTAACCCGTACGCTAACGCTAACCCGCGCCCTCACACGTACGCTCCCCCTAAAGCGTTGCCGTACCCTCACCTGGACCCTAAACCGTTCCCGTCCCCTAACCCTAACCCTAGCCCGAACCCTAACCCTAACACTTCCGCGAAGCCTGACCCTCACCCGTCCCCTAATCCTAACCCGTAAGCTAACACTAACCCGCGCCCTCACACGTACGCTCCCCCTAAAGCGTTGCCGTACCCTCACCTGGACCCTAAACCGTCCCCGTCCACTAAACCTAACCCTAGCCCGAACCCTAACCCTAACCCTTCCCCGAAGCCTGACCCTCACCCGTCCCCTAATCCTAACACGTACGCTAACACTAACCCGTGTCCTCACACGTACGCTCCCACTAAAGCGTTGCCGTACCCTCACCTGGACCCTAAAACGTCCCCGGCCCCTAACCCTAACCCTGGCCCGAACCCTAAACCTAACCCTTCCCCGAAGCCTGACCCTCACCCGTGCCCTAATCCTAACACGTACGCTAACGCTAACCCGCGCCCTCACACGTACGCTCCCCCTAAAGCGTTGCCGTACCCTCACCTGGACCCTAAACCGTTCCCATCCCCTAACCCTAACCCTAGCCCGAACCCTAACCGTAACACTTCCGCGAAGCCTGACCCTCACCAGTCCCCTAATGCTAACCAGAACGCTAACACTACCCCGCGCCCTCACACGTAAGCTCCCCCTAAAGCGTTGCCGTACCCTCACCTGGACCCTAAACCGTCCCCGTCCCCTAACCCTAACCCTAGCCCGAACCCTAACTCTAACCCTTGCCCGAAGCCTGACCCTCACCCGTCCCCTAATCCTAACCCGTACGCTAACACTAACCCGCGCCCTCACACGTACGCTCCCCCTAAAGCGTTGCCGTACCCTCACCTGGACCCTAAACCGTCCCCGTCCCCTAACCCTAACTCTAGCCCGAACCCTAACCCTAACCCTTCCCCGAAGCCTGACCCTCACCCGTCCCCTAATCCTAACCCGTACGCTAACACTAACCTGCGCCCTCACACGTACGCTCCCCCTAAAGCGTTGACGTACCCTCACCTGGACCCTAAACCGTCCCCGTCCTCTAAACCTAACCCTAGCCCGAACCCTAACCCTAACCCTTCCCCGAAGCCTGACCCTCACCCGTCCCCTAATCCTAACCCGTACGCTAACACTAACCCGCGCCCTCACACGTACGCTCCCACTAAAGCGTTGCCGTACCCTCACCTGGACCCTAAACCGTCCCCGTCCCCTAACCCTAACCCTAGCCCAAACCCTAACCCTAACCCTTCCCCGAAGCCTGACCCTCACCCGTCCCCTAATCCTAACCCGTACGCTAACACTAACCCGCGCCCTCACACATACGCTCCCCCTAAAGCGTTGCCGTACCCTCACCTGGACCCTAAACCGTCCCCGTCCCCTAACCCTAACCCTAGCCCAAACCCTAACCCTAACCCTTCCCCGAAGCCTGACCCTCACCCGTCCCCTAATCCTAACCCGTACGCTAACACTAACCCGCGCCCTCACACATACGCTCCCCCTAAAGCGTTGCCGTACCCTCACCTGGACCCTAAACCGTCCCCATCCCCTAACCCTAACCCTAGCCCGAACCCTAACCCTAACCCTTCCCCGAGGCCTGACCCTCACCCGTCCCCTAATCCTAACCCGTACGCTAACACTAACCTGAGACCTAACACGTACGGTCCCACTAAAGTGTTGCCGTACCCTCACCTGGACCCTAAACCGTCCCCGTCCCCTAACCCTAACCCTAGCCCGAACCCTAACCCTAACCCTTCCCCGAAGCCTGAACCTCACCCGTCCCCTAATCCTAACCCGTACGCTAACACTAACCCGCGACCTCACACGCACGCTCCCCCTAAAGCGTTGCCGTACCCTCACCTGGACCCTAAACCGTCCCCGTACCCTAACCCTAACCCTAGCCCGAACCCTATACCTGACCCTTCCCCGAATCCTGACCCTCACCCGTCCCCTGATCCTAACCCGTACGCTAACACTAACCCGCGCCCTCACACGCACGCTCCCCCTAAAGCGTTGCCGTACCCTCACCTGGACCCTAAACCGTCCCCGGCCCCTAACCCTAACCCTAGCCCGAACCCTAACCCTAACACTTCCCCGAAGCCTGACCCTCACCCGTCCCCTAATCCTAACGCGTACGCTAACACTAACCCGCGCCCTCACACGCACGCTCTCCCTAAAGCGTTGCCGTACCCTCACCTGGACCCTAAACCATCCCCGTCCCCTAACCCTAACCCTAGCCCGAACCCTAACCCTAACCCTTCCCCGAAGCCTGACCCTCACCCGTCCCCTAATCCTAACCCGTACGCTAACACTAACCCGCGCCCTCACACGCACGCTCCCCCTAAAGCGTTGCCGTACCCTCACCTGGACCCTAAGCCGTCCCCGTCCCCTAACCCTAACCCTAGCCCGAACCCTAGCCCTAACCCTTCCTCGAAGCCTGACCCTCACCCGTCCCCTAATCCTAACCCGTATGGTAACACTAACCCGCGCCCTCACACGCACGCTCCCCCTAAAGCGTTGCCGTACCCTCACCTGGACCCTAAACCGTCCCCGTCCCCTAACCCTAACCCTACCCCGAACCCTAACCCTAACCATTCCCCGAAGCCTGACCCTCACCCGTCCCCTAATCCTAACCCGTACGCTAACACTAACCCGCGCCCTCACACGCACGCGCCCTCTAAAGCGTTGCCGTACCCTCACCTGGACCCTAAACCGTCCCCGTCCCCTAACCCTATCCCTACCCCGAACCCTAACCCTAACCATTCCCCGAAGCCTGACCCTCACCCGTCCCCTAATCCTAACCCGTACGCTAACACTAACCCGCGCCCTCACACGCACGCGCCCCCTAAAGCGTTGCCGTACCCTCACCTGGACCCTAAACCGTCCCCGTCCCCTAACCCTAACCCTAGCCCGAACCCTAACCCTAAGCCTTCCCCGAAGCCTGACCCTCAAACGTGACCTAATCCTAACCCGTACGCTAACACTAACCCGCGCCCTCACACGCACGCTCCCCCTAAAGCGTTGACGTACCCTAACCTGGACCCTAAACCGTCCCCGTCCCCTAACCCTAACCCTAGCCCGAACCCTAACCCTAACCCTTCCGCGAAGCCTGACCCTCACCCGTGTCCTAATCCTAACCCGTACGCTAACACTAACCCGCGCCCTCACACGCACGCTCCCCCTAAAGCGTTGCCGTAACCTCACCTGGACCCAAACCGTCCCCGTCCCCTAACCCTAACCCTAGCCCGAACCCTAACCCTAACCCTTCCCCGAAGCCTGACCCTCACCCGTCCCCTAATCCTAACCCGTACGCTAACACTAACCCGCGCCCTCACACGCACGCTCACACTAAAGCGTTGCCGTACCCTCACCTGGACCCTAAACCGTCCCCGTCCCCTAACCCTAACCCTAGCCCGAACCCTAACCCTAACCCTTCCCCGAAGCCTGACCCTCACCCGTCCCCTAATCCTAACCCGTACGCTAACACTAACCCGCGCCCTCACACGCACGCTCCCCCTAAAGCGTTGCCGTACCCTCACCTGGACCCTAAACCGTCCCCGTCCCCTAACCCTAACCCTAGACCAAACCCTAACCGTAACACTTCCCCGAAGCCTGACCCTCACCCGTCCCCTAATCCTAACCCGTACGCTAACACTAACCCGTGCCCTCACACGCACGCTCCCCCTAAAGCGTTGCCGTACCCTCACCTGGACCCTAAACCGTCCCCGGCCCCTAACCCTAACCCTAGCCCGAACCCTAACCCTAACACTTCCCCGAAGCCTGACCCTCACCCGTCCCCTAATCCTAACGCGTACGCTAACACTAACCCGCGCCCTCACACGCACGCTCTCCCTAAAGCGTTGCCGTACCCTCACCTGGACCCTAAACCGTCCCCGTCCCCTAACCCTAACCCTAGCCCGAACCCTAACCCTAACCCTTCCCCGAAGCCTGACCCTCACCCGTCCCCTAATCCTAACCCGTACGCTAACACTAACCCGCGCCCTCACACGCACGCTCCCCCTAAAGCGTTGCCGTACCCTCACCTGGACCCTAAACCGTCCCCGTCCCCTAACCCTAACACTAGCCCGAACCCTAACCCTAACCCTTCCCCGAAGCCTGACCCTCACCCGTCCCCTAATCCTAACCCGTACGCTAACACTAACGCGCGCCCTCACACGCACGCTCCCCTAAAGCGTTGCCGTACCCTCACCTGGACCCTAAACCGTCCCCGTCCACTAAACCTAACCCTAGCCCGAACCCTAACCCTAACCCTTCCCCGAAGCCTGACCCTCACCCGTCCCCTAATCCTAACACGAACGCTAACACTAACCCTTGCCCTCACACGTACGCTCCCACTAAAGCGTTGCCGTACCCTCACCTGGACCCTAAACCGTCCCCGGACCCTAACCCTAACCCTGGCCCGAACCCTAAACCTAACCCTTCCCCGAAGCCTGACCCTCACCCGTCCCCTAATCCTAACCCGTACGCTAACACTAACCCGCGCCCTCACACGCCCGCTCCCCCTAAAGCGTTGCCGTACCCTCACCTGGACCCTAAACCGTCCCCGTCCCCTAACCCTAACCCTAGCCCGAACCCTAACCCTAACCCTTCCCCGAAGCCTGACCCTCACCCGTCCCCTAATCCTAACCCGTACGCTAACACTAACCCGCGCCCTCACACGCACGCTCCCCCTAAAGCGTTGCCGTACCCTCACCTGGACCCTAAACCGTCCCCGTCCCCTAACCCTAACCCTAGCCCGAACCCTAGCCCTAACCCTTCCCCGAAGCCTGACCCTCACCCGTCCCCTAATCCTAACCCGTATGGTAACACTAACCCGCGCCGTCACACGCACGCTCCCCCTAAAGCGTTGCCGTACCCTCACCTGGACCCTAAACCGTCCCCGTCCCCTAACCCTAACCCTACCCCGAACCCAACCCTAACCATTCCCCGAAGCCTGACCCTCACCCGTCCCCTAATCCTAACCCGTACGCTAACACTAACCCGCGCCCTCACACGCACGCGCCCCCTAAAGCGTTGCCGTACCCTCACCTGGACCCTAAACCGTCCCCGTCCCCGAACCCTAACCCTACCCCGAACCGTAACCCTAACCATTCCCCAAAGCCTGACCCTCACCCGTCCCCTAATCCTAACCCGTACGCTAACACTAACCCGCGCCCTCACACGCACGCGCCCCCTAAAGCGTTGCCGTACCCTCACCTGGACCCTAAACCGTCCCCGTCACCTAACCCTAACTCTAGCCCGAACCCTAACCCTAACCCTTCCCCGAAGCCTGACCCTCACCCGTCCCCTAATCCTAACCCGTACGCTAACACTAACCCGCGCCCTCACACGCACGCTCCCCCTAAAGCGTTGACGTACCCTAACCTGGACCCTAAACCGTCCCCGTCCCCTAACCCTAACCCTAGCCCGAACCCTAACCCTAACCCTTCCGCGAAGCCTGACCCTCACCCGTGTCCTAATCCTAACCCGTACGTTAACACTAACCCGCGCCCTCACACGCACGCTCTCCCTAAAGCGTTGCCGTACCCTCACCTGGACCCAAACCATCCCCGTCCCCTAGCCCTAACCCTAGCCCGAACCCTAACCCTAACCCTTCCCCGAAGCCTGTCCCTCACCCGTCACCTTATCCTAACCCGTATGCTAACACTAACCCGCGCCCTCACACGCACGCTCCCCCTAAAGCGTTGCCGTACCCTCACCTGGACCCTAAACCGTCCCCGGCCCCTAACCCTAACCCTAGCCCGAACCCTAACCCTAACCCTTCCCCGAAGCCTGACCCTCACCCGTCCCATAATCCTAACCCGTCCGCTAACACTAACCCGCGCCCTCACACGCACGCTCCCCCTAAAGCGTTGCCGTACCGTCACCTGGACCCTAAACCGTCCCCGTCCCCTAACCCTAACCCTAGCCCGAACCCTAACCCTAACCCTTCCCCGAAGCCTGACCCTCACCCGTCCCCTAATCCTAACCCGTACGCTAACACTAACCCGCGCCCTCACACGCACGCTCACACTAAAGCGTTGCCGTACCCTCACCTGGACCCTAAACCGTCCCCGTCCCCTAACCCTAACCCTAGCCCGAACCCTAACCCTAACCCTTCCCCGAAGCCTGACCCTCACCCGTCCCCTAATCCTAACCCGTACGCTAACACTAACCCGCGCCCTCACACGCACGCACCCCCTAAAGCGTTGCCGTACCCTCACCTGGACCCTAAACCGTCCCCGTCCCCTAACCCTAACCCTAGACCAAACCCTAACCGTAACACTTCCCCGAAGCCTGACCCTCACCCGTCCCCTAATCCTAACCCGTACGCTAACACTAACCCGTGCCCTCACACGCACGCTCCCCCTAAAGCGTTGCCGTACCCTCACCTGGACCCTAAACCGTCCCCGGCCCCTAACCCTAACCCTAGCCCGAACCCTAACCCTAACCCTTCCCCGAAGCCTGACCCTCACCCGTCCCCTAATCCTAACCCGTACGCTAACACTAACCCGCGCCCTCACACGCACGCTCACACTAAAGCGTTGCCGTACCCTCACCTGGACCCTAAACCGTCCCCGTCCCCTAACCCTAACCCTAGCCCGAACCCTAACCCTAACCCTTCCCCGAAGCCTGACCCTCACCCGTCCCCTAATCCTAACCCGTACGCTAACACTAACCCGCGCCCTCACACGCACGCACCCCCTAAAGCGTTGCCGTACCCTCACCTGGACCCTAAACCGTCCCCGTCCCCTAACCCTAACCCTAGACCAAACCCTAACCGTAACACTTCCCCGAAGCCTGACCCTCACCCGTCCCCTAATCCTAACCCGTACGCTAACACTAACCCGCGCCCTCACACGCACGCTCTCCCTAAAGCGTTGCCGTACCCTCACCTGGACCCTAAACCGTCCCCGTCCCCTAACCCTAACCCTAGCCCGAACCCTAACCCTAACCCTTCCCCGAAGCCTGACCCTCACCCGTCCCCTAATCCTAACCCGTACGCTAACACTAACCCGCGCCCTCACACGCACGCTCCCCCTAAAGCGTTGCCGTACCCTCACCTGGACCCTAAACCGTCCCCGTCCCCTAACCCTAACACTAGCCCGAACCCTAACCTTGAACCTTCCCCGAAGCCCGACCCTCAACCGTAACCTAATCCTAACGCGTATGCTAACACTAACCCGCGCCCTCACACGCACGCTCCCCCTAAAGCGTTGCCGTACGCTCACCTGGACCCTAAACCGTCCCCGTCCCCTAACCCTAACCCTAGACCGAACCCTAACCCTAACCCTTCCCCGAAGCCTGACCCTCAAACATGACCTAATCCTAACCCGTACGCTAACACTAACCCGCGCCCTCACACGCACGCTCCCCCTAAAGCGTTGCCGTACCCTCACCTGGACCCTAAACCGTCCCCGTCCCCTAACCCTAACACTAGCCCGAACCCTAACCCTAACCCTTCCCCGAAGCCTGACCCTCACCCGTCCCCTAATCCTAACCCGTACGCTAACACTAACGCGCGCCCTCACACGCACGCTCCCCTAAAGCGTTGCCGTACCCTCACCTGGACCCTAAACTGTCCCCGTCCACTAAACCTAACCCTAGCCCGAACCCTAACCCTAACCCTTCCCCGAAGCCTGACCCTCACCCGTCCCCTAATCCTAACACGTACGCTAACACTAACCCGTGCCCTCACACGTACGCTCCCACTAAAGCGTTGCCGTACCCTCACCTGGACCCTAAACCGTCCCCGGCCCCTAACCCTAACCCTGGCCCGAACCCTAAACCTAACCCTTCCCCGAAGCCTGACCCTCACCCGTCCCCTAATCCTAACCCGTACGCTAACGCTAACCCGCGCCCTCACACGTACGCTCCCCCTAAAGCGTTGCCGTACCCTCACCTGGACCCTAAACCGTTCCCATACCCTAACCCTAACCCTAGCCCGAACCCTAACCCTAACACTTCCGCGAAGCCTGACCCTCACCCGTCCCCTAATCCTAACCCGTACGCTAACACTAACCCGCACCCTCACACGTACGCTCGCCCTAAAGCGTTGCCGTACCCTCACCTGGACCCTAAACCGTCCCCGTCCACTAAACCTAACCCTAGCCCGAACCCTAACCCTAACCCTTCCCCGAAGCCTGACCCTCACCCGTCCCCTAATCCTAACACGTACGCTAACACTAACCCGTGCCCTCACACGTACGCTCCCACTAAAGCGTTGCCGTACCCTCACCTGGACCCTAAACCGTCCCCGGCCCCTAACCCTAACCCTGGCCCGAACCGTAAACCTAACCCTTCCCCGAAGCCTGACCCTCACCCGTCCCCTAATCCTAACACGTACGCTAACACTAACCCGCGCCCTCACACGCACGCTCCCCCTAAAGCGTTGCCGTACCGTCACCTGGACCCTAAACCGTCCCCGTCCCCTAACCCTAACCCTAGCCCGAACCCTAACCCTAACCCTTCCCCGAAGCCTGACCCTCACCCGTCCCCTAATCCTAACCCGTACGCTAACACTAACCCGCGCCCTCACACGCACGCTCACACTAAAGCGTTGCCGTACCCTCACCTGGACCCTAAACCGTCCCCGTCCCCTAACCCTAACCCTAGCCCGAACCCTAACCCTAACCCTTCCCCGAAGCCTGACCCTCACCCGTCCCCTAATCCTAACCCGTACGCTAACACTAACCCGCGCCCTCACACGCACGCTCCCCCTAAAGCGTTGCCGTACCCTCACCTGGACCCTAAACCGTCCCTGTCCCCTAACCCTAACCCTAGACCAAACCCTAACCGTAACACTTCCCCGAAGCCTGACCCTCACCCGTCCCCTAATCCTAACCCGTACGCTAACACTAACCCGTGCCCTCACACGCACGCTCCCCCTAAAGCGTTGCCGTACCCTCACCTGGACCCTAAACCGTCCCCGGCCCCTAACCCTAAACCTAGCCCGAACCCTAACCCTAACACTTCCCCGAAGCCTGACCCTCACCCGTCCCCTAATCCTAACGCGTACGCTAACACTAACCCGCGCCCTCACACGCACGCTCTCCCTAAAGCGTTGCCGTACCCTCACCTGGACCCTAAACCGTCCCCGTCCCCTAACCCTAACCCTAGCCCGAACCCTAACCCTAACCCTTCCCCGAAGCCTGACCCTCACCCGTCCCCTAATCCTAACCCGTACGCTAACACTAACCCGCGCCCTCACACGCACGCTCCCCCTAAAGCGTTGCCGTACCCTCACCTGGACCCTAAACCGTCCCCGTCCCCTAACCCTAACACTAGCCCGAACCCTAACCTTGAACCTTCCCCGAAGCCCGACCCTCAACCGTAACCTAATCCTAACGCGTACGCTAACACTAACCCGCGCCCTCACACGCACGCTCCCCCTAAAGCGTTGCCGTACCCTCACCTGGACCCTAAACCGTCCCCGTCCCCTAACCCTAACCCTAGACCGAACCCTAACCCTAACCCTTCCCCGAAGCCTGACCCTCAAACGTGACCTAATCCTAACCCGTACGCTAACACTAACCCGCGCCCTCACACGCACGCTCCCCCTAAAGCGTTGCCGTACCCTCACCTGGACCCTAAACCGTCCCCGTCCCCTAACCCTAACACTAGCCCGAACCCTAACCCTAACCCTTCCCCGAAGCCTGACCCTCACCCGTCCCCTAATCCTAACCCGTACGCTAACACTAACGCGCGCCCTCAGACGCACGCTCCCCTAAAGCGTTGCCGTACCCTCACCTGGACCCTAAACCGTCCCCGTCCACTAAACCTAACCCTAGCCCGAACCCTAACCCTAACCCTTCCCCGAAGCCTGACCCTCACCCGTCCCCTAATCCTAACACGTACGCTAACACTAACCCGCGCCCTCACACGTACGCTCGCCCTAAAGCGTTGCCGTACCCTCACCTGGACCCTAAACCGTCCCCGTCCACTAAACCTAACCCTAGCCCGAACCCTAACCCTAACCCTTCCCCGAAGCCTGACCCTCACCCGTCCCCTAATCCTAACACGTACGCTAACACTAACCCGTGCCCTCACACGTACGCTCCCACTAAAGCGTTGCCGTACCCTCACCTGGACCCTAAACCGTCCCCGGCCCCTAACCCTAACCCTGGCCCGAACCCTAAACCTAACCCTTCCCCGAAGCCTGACCCTCACCCGTCCCCTAATCCTAACACGTACGCTAACGCTAACCCGCGCCCTCACACGTACGCTCCCCCTAAAGCGTTGCCGTACCCACACCTGGACCCTAAACCATTCCCATCCCCTAACCCTAACCCTAGCCCGAACCCTAACCCTAACACTTCCGCGAAGACTGACCCTCACCCGTCCCCTAATGCTAACCAGAACGCTAACACTAACCCGCACCCTCACACGTAAGCTCCCCCTAAAGCGTTGCCGTACCCTCACCTGGACCCTAAACCGTCCCCGTCCCCTAACCCTAACCCTAGCCCGAACCCTAACCCTAACCCTTGCCCGAAGCCTGACCCTCACCCGTCCCCTAATCCTAACCCGTACGCTAACACTAACCCGCGCCCTCACACGTACGCTCCCCCTAAAGCGTTGCCGTACCCTCACCTGGACCCTAAACCGTCCCCATCCCCTAAACCTAACCCTAGCCCGAACCCTAACCCTAACCCTTCCCCGAGGCCTGACCCTCACCCGTCCCCTAATCCTAACCCGTACGGTAACACTAACCTGAGACCTAACACGTACGGTCCCACTAAAGTGTTGCCGTACCCTCACCTGGACCCTAAACCGTCCCCGTCCCCTAACCCTAACCCTAGCCCGAACCCTAACCCTAACCCTTCCCCGAAGCCTGAACCTCACCCGTCCCCTAATCCTAACCCGTACGCTAACACTAACCCGCGCCCTCACACGCACGCTCCCCCTAAAGCGTTGCCGTACCCTCACCTGGACCCTAAACCGTCCCCGTCTCATAACCCTAACCCTAGCCCGAACCCTAACCCTAACCCTTCCCCGAAGCCTGACCCTCACCCGTCCACTAATCCTAACCCGTATGCTAACACTAACCCGCGCCCTCACACGTACGCTCCCCCTAAAGCGTTGCCGTACCCTCACCTGGACCCTAAACCGTCCCCGTCCAGTAACCCTAACCCTAGCCCGAACCCTAACCCTAACCCTTCCCCGAAGCCTGACCCTCACCCGTCCCATAATGCTAACCCGTACGCTAACAGTAACCCGCGCCCTCACACGTACGCTCCCCCTAAAGCGTTGCCGTACCCTCACCTGGACCCTAAACCGTCCCCGTCCCCTAACCCTAACCCTAGCCCGAACCCTAACCCTAACCCTTCCCCGAAGCCTGACCCTCACACGTACCCTAATCCTAACACATACGCTAACGATAACCCGCGCCCTCAACGTACGCTCCACCTAAAGCGTTGCCGTACCCTCACCTGGACCCTAAACCGTCCCCGTCCACTAACCCTAAACCTAGACCGAACCCTAACCCTAACCCTTCCCCGAAGCCTGACCCTCACCCGTCCCCTAATCCTAACCCGTACGCTAACACTAACCCGCGCCCTCACACGTACGCTCCCCCTAAAGCGTTGCCGTACCCTCACATGGACTCTAAACTGTCCCCGTTCCCTAACCCTAACCCTAGCCCGAACCCTAACGCTAACCCTTCCCCGAAGCCTGACCCTCACCTGTCCCCTAATCCTAACCCGTACGCTAACACTAACCCACGCCCTCACACGTACGCTCCCCCTAAAGCGTTGCCGTACCCTCACCTGGACCCTAAACCATCCCCATTCCCTAACCCTAACCCTAGCCCGAACCCTAACCCTAACACTTACCTGAAGCCTGACCCTCACCCGTCCCCTAATCCTAACCCGTACGCTAACACTAACCCGCGCCCTCACACGTAAGCTCCCCCTAAAGCGTTGCCGTACCCTCACCTGGACCCTAAACCGTCCCCGTCCCCTAACCCTAACCCTAGCCCGAACCCTAACCCTAACCCTTCCCCGAAGCCTGATCCTCACCCGTCCCCTAATCCTAACACGTACGCTAACACTAACCCGTGCCCTCACACGTACGCTCCCACTAAAGCGTTGCCGTACCCTCACCTTGACCCTAAACCGTCCCCGGCCCCTAACCCTAACCCTGGCCCGAACCCTAAACCTAACCCTTCCCCGAAGCCTGACCCTCACCCGTCCCCTAATCCTAACACGTACGCTAACGCTAACCCGCGCCCTCACACGTACGCTCCCACTAAAGCGTTGCCGTACCCACACCTGGACCCTAAACCGTTCCCATCCCCTAACCCTAACCCTAGCCCGAACCCTAACCCTAACACTTCCGCGAAGCCTGACCCTCACCCGTCCCCTAATGCTAACCAGAACGCTAACACTAACCCGCGCCCTCACACGTAAGCTCCCCCTAAAGCGTTGCCGTACCCTCACCTGGACCCTAAACCGTCCCCGTCCCCTAACCCTAACCCTAGCCCAAACCCTAACCCTAACCCTTGCCCGAAGCCTGACCCTCACCCGTCCCCTAATCCTAACCCGTACGCTAACACTAACCCGCGCCCTCACACGTACGCTCGCCCTAAAGCGTTGCCGTACCCTCACCTGGACCCTAAACCGTCCCCGTCCACTAAACCTAACCCTAGCCCGAACCCTAACCCTAACCCTTCCCCGAAGCCTGACCCTCACCCGTCCCCTAATCCTAACACGTACGCTAACACTAACCCGTGCCCTCACACGTACGCTCCCACTAAAGCGTTGCCGTACCCTCACCTGGACCCTAAACCGTCCCCGGCCCCTAACCCTAACCCTGGCCCGAACCCTAAACCTAACCCTTCCCCGAAGCCTGACCCTCACCCGTCCCCTAATCCTAACACGTACGCTAACACTAACCCGCGCCCTCACACGCACGCTCCCCCTAAAGCGTTGCCGTACCGTCACCTGGACCCTAAACCGTCCCCGTCCCCTAACCCTAACCCTAGCCCGAACCCTAACCCTAACCCTTCCCCGAAGCCTGACCCTCACCCGTCCCCTAATCCTAACCCGTACGCTAACACTAACCCGCGCCCTCACACGCACGCTCACACTAAAGCGTTGCCGTACCCTCACCTGGACCCTAAACCGTCCCCGTCCCCTAACCCTAACCCTAGCCCGAACCCTAACCCTAACCCTTCCCCGAAGCCTGACCCTCACCCGTCCCCTAATCCTAACCCGTACGCTAACACTAACCCGCGCCCTCACACGCACGCTCCCCCTAAAGCGTTGCCGTACCCTCACCTGGACCCTAAACCGTCCCCGTCCCCTAACCCTAACCCTAGACCAAACCCTAACCGTAACACTTCCCCGAAGCCTGACCCTCACCCGTCCCCTAATCCTAACCCGTACGCTAACACTAACCCGTGCCCTCACACGCACGCTCCCCCTAAAGCGTTGCCGTACCCTCACCTGGACCCTAAACCGTCCCCGGCCCCTAACCCTAACCCTAGCCCGAACCCTAACCCTAACACTTCCCCGAAGCCTGACCCTCACCCGTCCCCTAATCCTAACGCGTACGCTAACACTAACCCGCGCCCTCACACGCACGCTCTCCCTAAAGCGTTGCCGTACCCTCACCTGGACCCTAAACCGTCCCCGTCCCCTAACCCTAACCCTAGCCCGAACCCTAACCCTAACCCTTCCCCGAAGCCTGACCCTCACCCGTCCCCTAATCCTAACCCGTACGCTAACACTAACCCGCGCCCTAACACGCACGCTCCCCCTAAAGCGTTGCCGTACCCTCACCTGGACCCTAAACCGTCCCCGTCCCCTAACCCTAACACTAGCCCGAACCCTAACCTTGAACCTTCCCCGAAGCCCGACCCTCAACCGTAACCTAATCCTAACGCGTACGCTAACACTAACCCGCGCCCTCACACGCACGCTCCCCCTAAAGCGTTGCCGTACCCTCACCTGGACCCTAAACCGTCCCCGTCCCCTAACCCTAACCCTAGACCGAACCCTAACCCTAACCCTTCCCCGAAGCCTGACCCTCAAACGTGACCTAATCCTAACCCGTACGCTAACACTAACCCGCGCCCTCACACGCACGCTCCCCCTAAAGCGTTGCCGTACCCTCACCTGGACCCTAAACCGTCCCCGTCCCCTAACCCTAACACTAGCCCGAACCCTAACCCTAACCCTTCCCCGAAGCCTGACCCTCACCCGTCCCCTAATCCTAACCCGTACGCTAACACTAACGCGCGCCCTCACACGCACGCTCCCCTAAAGCGTTGCCGTACCCTCACCTGGACCCTAAACCGTCCCCGTCCACTAAACCTAACCCTAGCCCGAACCCTAACCCTAACCCTTCCCCGAAGCCTGACCCTCACCCGTCCCCTAATCCTAACACGTACGCTAACACTAACCCGTGCCCTCACACGTACGCTCCCACTAAAGCGTTGCCGTACCCTCACCTGGACCCTAAACCGTCCCCGGCCCCTAACCCTAACCCTGGCCCGAACCCTAAACCTAACCCTTCCCCGAAGCCTGACCCTCACCCGTCCCCTAATCCTAACCCGTACGCTAACGCTAACCCGCGCCCTCACACGTACGCTCCCCCTAAAGCGTTGCCGTACCCTCACCTGGACCCTAAACCGTTCCCGTACCCTAACCCTAACCCTAGCCCGAACCCTAACCCTAACACTTCCGCGAAGCCTGACCCTCACCCGTCCCCTAATCCTAACCCGTACGCTAACACTAACCCGCACCCTCACACGTACGCTCGCCCTAAACCGTTGCCGTACCCTCACCTGGACCCTAAACCGTCCCCGTCCACTAAACCTAACCCTAGCCCGAACCCTAACCCTAACCCTTCCCCGAAGCCTGACCCTCACCCGTCCCCTAATCCTAACACGTACGCTAACACTAACCCGTGCCCTCACACGTACGCTCCCACTAAAGCGTTGCCGTACCCTCACCTGGACCCTAAACCGTCCCCGGCCCCTAACCCTAACCCTGGCCCGAACCCTAAACCTAACCCTTCCCCGAAGCCTGACCCTCACCCGTCCCCTAATCCTAACACGTACGCTAACGCTAACCCGCGCCCTCACACGTACGCTCCCCCTAAAGCGTTGCCGTACCCACACCTGGACCCTAAACCATTCCCATCCCCTAACCCTAACCCTAGCCCAAACCCTAACTCTAACACTTCCGCGAAGCCTGACCCTCACCCGTCCCCTAATGCTAACCAGAACGCTAACACTAACCCGCGCCCTCACACGTAAGCTCCCCCTAAAGCGTTGCCGTACCCTCACCTGGACCCTAAACCGTCCCCGTCCCCTAACCCTAACCCTAGCCCGAACCCTAACCCTAACCCTTGCCCGAAGCCTGACCCTCACCCGTCCCCTAATCCTAACCCGTACGCTAACACTAACCCTCGCCCTCACACGTACGCTCCCCCTAAAGCGTTGCCGTACCCTCACCTGGACCCTAAACCGTCCCCGTGCCCTAACCCTAACTCTAGCCCGAACCCTAACCCTAACCCTTCCCCGAAGCCTGACCCTCACCCGTCCCCTAATCCTAACCCGTACGCTCACACTAACCTGCGCCCTCACACGTACACTCCCCCTAAAGCGTTGACGTACCCTCACCTGGACCCTAAACCGTCCCCGTCCTCTAAACCTAACCCTAGCCCGAACCCTAACCCTAACCCTTCCCCGAAGCCTGACCCTCACCCGTCCCCTAATCCTAACCCGTACGCTAACACTAACCCGCGCCCTCACACGTACGCTCCCACTAAAGCGTTGCCGTACCCTCACCTGGACCCTAAACCGTCCCCGTCCCCTAACCCTAACCCTAGCCCAAACCCTAACCCTAACCCTTCCCCGAAGCCTGACCCTCACCCGTCCCCTAATCCTAACCCGTACGCTAACACTAACCCACGCCCTCACACGTACGCTCCCCCTAAAGCGTTGCCGTACCCTCACCTGGACCCTAAACCGTCCCCATCCCCTAAACCTAACCCTAGCCCGAACCCTAACCCTAACCCTTCCCCGAGGCCTGACCCTCACCCGTCCCCTAATCCTAACCCGTATGGTAACACTAACCTGAGACCTAACACGTACGGTCCCACTAAAGTGTTGCCGTACCCTCACCTGGACCCTAAACCGTCCCCGTCCCCTAACCCTAACCCTAGCCCGAACCCTAACCCTAACCCTTCCCCGAAGCCTGAACCTCACCCGTCCCCTAATCCTAACCCGTACGCTAACACTAACCCGCGCCCTCACACGCACGCTCCCCCTAAAGCGTTGCCGTACCCTCACCTGGACCCTAAACCGTCCCCGTCTCATAACCCTAACCCTAGCCCGAACCCTAACCCTAACCCTTCCCCGAAGCCTGACCCTCACCCGTCCACTAATCCTAACCCGTATGCTAACACTAACCCGCGCCCTCACACGTACGCTCCCCCTAAAGCGTTGCCGTACCCTCACCTGGACCCTAAACCGTCCCCGTCCAGTAACCCTAACCCTAGCCCGAACCCTAACCCTAACCCTTCCCCGAAGCCTGACCCTCACCCGTCCCATAATGCTAACCCGTACGCTAACAGTAACCCGCGCCCTCACACGTACGCTCCCCCTAAAGCGTTGCCGTACCCTCACCTGGACCCTAAACCGTCCCCGTCCCCTAACCCTAACCCTAGCCCGAACCCTAACCCTAACCCTTCCCCGAAGCCTGACCCTCACACGTACCCTAATCCTAACACATACGCTAACGATAACCCGCGCCCTCAACGTACGCTCCACCTAAAGCGTTGCCGTACCCTCACCTGGACCCTAAACCGTCCCCGTCCACTAACCCTAACCCTAGACGGAACCCTAACCCTAACCCTTCCCCGAAGCCTGACCCTCACCCGTCCCCTAATCCTAACCCGTACGCTAACACTAACCCGCGCCCTCACACGTACGCTCCCCCTAAAGCGTTGCCGTACCCTCACATGGACTCTAAACTGTCCCCGTTCCCTAACCCTAACCCTAGCCCGAACCCTAACGCTAACCCTTCCCCGAAGCCTGACCCTCACCTGTCCCCTAATCCTAACCCGTACGCTAACACTAACCCACGCCCTCACACGTACGCTCCCCCTAAAGCGTTGCCGTACCCTCACCTGGACCCTAAACCATCCCCATTCCCTAACCCTAACCCTAGCCCGAACCCTAACCCTAACACTTACCTGAAGCCTGACCCTCACCCGTCCCCTAATCCTAACCCGTACGCTAACACTAACCCGCGCCCTCACACGTAAGCTCCCCCTAAAGCGTTGCCGTACCCTCACCTGGACCCTAAACCGTCCCCGTCCCCTAACCCTAACCCTAGCCCGAACCCTAACCCTAACCCTTCCCCGAAGCCTGACCCTCACCCGTCCCCTAATCCTAACACGTACGCTAACGCTAACCCGCGCCCTCAACGTACGCTCCACCTAAAGCGTTGCCGTACCCTCACCTGGATCCTAAACCGTCCCCATCCCCTAACCCTAACCCTAGCCCGAACCCTAACCCTAACACTTCCCCGAAGCCTGACCCTCACCCGTCCCCTAATCCTAACGCGTACGCTAACACTAACCCATGCCCTCACACGTACGCTCCCCCTAAAGCGTTGCCGTACCCTCACCTGGACCCTAAACCGTCCCCATCCCCTAACCCTACCCTAGCCCGAACCCTAACCCTAACCCTTCCCCGAAGCCTGATCCTCACCCGTCCCCTAATCCTAACACGTACGCTAACACTAACCCGTGCCCTCACACGTACGCTCCCACTAAAGCGTTGCCGTACCCTCACCTTGACCCTAAACCGTCCCCGGCCCCTAACCCTAACCCTGGCCCGAACCCTAAACCTAACCCTTCCCCGAAGCCTGACCCTCACCCGTCCCCTAATCCTAACACGTACGCTAACGCTAACCCGCGCCCTCACACGTACGCTCCCACTAAAGCGTTGCCGTACCCACACCTGGACCCTAAACCGTTCCCATCCCCTAACCCTAACCCTAGCCCGAACCCTAACCCTAACACTTCCGCGAAGCCTGACCCTCACCCGTCCCCTAATGCTAACCAGAACGCTAACACTAACCCGCGCCCTCACACGTAAGCTCCCCCTAAAGCGTTGCCGTACCCTCACCTGGACCCTAAACCGTCCCCGTCCCCTAACCCTAACCCTAGCCCAAACCCTAACCCTAACCCTTGCCCGAAGCCTGACCCTCACCCGTCCCCTAATCCTAACCCGTACGCTAACACTAACCCGCGCCCTCACACGTACGCTCGCCCTAAAGCGTTGCCGTACCCTCACCTGGACCCTAAACCGTCCCCGTCCACTAAACCTAACCCTAGCCCGAACCCTAACCCTAACCCTTCCCCGAAGCCTGACCCTCACCCGTCCCCTAATCCTAACACGTACGCTAACACTAACCCGTGCCCTCACACGTACGCTCCCACTAAAGCGTTGCCGTACCCTCACCTGGACCCTAAACCGTCCCCGGCCCCTAACCCTAACCCTGGCCCGAACCCTAAACCTAACCCTTCCCCGAAGCCTGACCCTCACCCGTCCCCTAATCCTAACACGTACGCTAACACTAACCCGCGCCCTCACACGCACGCTCCCCCTAAAGCGTTGCCGTACCGTCACCTGGACCCTAAACCGTCCCCGTCCCCTAACCCTAACCCTAGCCCGAACCCTAACCCTAACCCTTCCCCGAAGCCTGACCCTCACCCGTCCCCTAATCCTAACCCGTACGCTAACACTAACCCGCGCCCTCACACGCACGCTCACACTAAAGCGTTGCCGTACCCTCACCTGGACCCTAAACCGTCCCCGTCCCCTAACCCTAACCCTAGCCCGAACCCTAACCCTAACCCTTCCCCGAAGCCTGACCCTCACCCGTCCCCTAATCCTAACCCGTACGCTAACACTAACCCGCGCCCTCACACGCACGCTCCCCCTAAAGCGTTGCCGTACCCTCACCTGGACCCTAAACCGTCCCCGTCCCCTAACCCTAACCCTAGACCAAACCCTAACCGTAACACTTCCCCGAAGCCTGACCCTCACCCGTCCCCTAATCCTAACCCGTACGCTAACACTAACCCGTGCCCTCACACGCACGCTCCCCCTAAAGCGTTGCCGTACCCTCACCTGGACCCTAAACCGTCCCCGGCCCCTAACCCTAACCCTAGCCCGAACCCTAACCCTAACACTTCCCCGAAGCCTGACCCTCACCCGTCCCCTAATCCTAACGCGTACGCTAACACTAACCCGCGCCCTCACACGCACGCTCTCCCTAAAGCGTTGCCGTACCCTCACCTGGACCCTAAACCGTCCCCGTCCCCTAACCCTAACCCTAGCCCGAACCCTAACCCTAACCCTTCCCCGAAGCCTGACCCTCACCCGTCCCCTAATCCTAACCCGTACGCTAACACTAACCCGCGCCCTAACACGCACGCTCCCCCTAAAGCGTTGCCGTACCCTCACCTGGACCCTAAACCGTCCCCGTCCCCTAACCCTAACACTAGCCCGAACCCTAACCTTGAACCTTCCCCGAAGCCCGACCCTCAACCGTAACCTAATCCTAACGCGTACGCTAACACTAACCCGCGCCCTCACACGCACGCTCCCCCTAAAGCGTTGCCGTACCCTCACCTGGACCCTAAACCGTCCCCGTCCCCTAACCCTAACCCTAGACCGAACCCTAACCCTAACCCTTCCCCGAAGCCTGACCCTCAAACGTGACCTAATCCTAACCCGTACGCTAACACTAACCCGCGCCCTCACACGCACGCTCCCCCTAAAGCGTTGCCGTACCCTCACCTGGACCCTAAACCGTCCCCGTCCCCTAACCCTAACACTAGCCCGAACCCTAACCCTAACCCTTCCCCGAAGCCTGACCCTCACCCGTCCCCTAATCCTAACCCGTACGCTAACACTAACGCGCGCCCTCACACGCACGCTCCCCTAAAGCGTTGCCGTACCCTCACCTGGACCCTAAACCGTCCCCGTCCACTAAACCTAACCCTAGCCCGAACCCTAACCCTAACCCTTCCCCGAAGCCTGACCCTCACCCGTCCCCTAATCCTAACACGTACGCTAACACTAACCCGTGCCCTCACACGTACGCTCCCACTAAAGCGTTGCCGTACCCTCACCTGGACCCTAAACCGTCCCCGGCCCCTAACCCTAACCCTGGCCCGAACCCTAAACCTAACCCTTCCCCGAAGCCTGACCCTCACCCGTCCCCTAATCCTAACCCGTACGCTAACGCTAACCCGCGCCCTCACACGTACGCTCCCCCTAAAGCGTTGCCGTACCCTCACCTGGACCCTAAACCGTTCCCGTACCCTAACCCTAACCCTAGCCCGAACCCTAACCCTAACACTTCCGCGAAGCCTGACCCTCACCCGTCCCCTAATCCTAACCCGTACGCTAACACTAACCCGCACCCTCACACGTACGCTCGCCCTAAACCGTTGCCGTACCCTCACCTGGACCCTAAACCGTCCCCGTCCACTAAACCTAACCCTAGCCCGAACCCTAACCCTAACCCTTCCCCGAAGCCTGACCCTCACCCGTCCCCTAATCCTAACACGTACGCTAACACTAACCCGTGCCCTCACACGTACGCTCCCACTAAAGCGTTGCCGTACCCTCACCTGGACCCTAAACCGTCCCCGGCCCCTAACCCTAACCCTGGCCCGAACCCTAAACCTAACCCTTCCCCGAAGCCTGACCCTCACCCGTCCCCTAATCCTAACACGTACGCTAACGCTAACCCGCGCCCTCACACGTACGCTCCCCCTAAAGCGTTGCCGTACCCACACCTGGACCCTAAACCATTCCCATCCCCTAACCCTAACCCTAGCCCAAACCCTAACTCTAACACTTCCGCGAAGCCTGACCCTCACCCGTCCCCTAATGCTAACCAGAACGCTAACACTAACCCGCGCCCTCACACGTAAGCTCCCCCTAAAGCGTTGCCGTACCCTCACCTGGACCCTAAACCGTCCCCGTCCCCTAACCCTAACCCTAGCCCGAACCCTAACCCTAACCCTTGCCCGAAGCCTGACCCTCACCCGTCCCCTAATCCTAACCCGTACGCTAACACTAACCCTCGCCCTCACACGTACGCTCCCCCTAAAGCGTTGCCGTACCCTCACCTGGACCCTAAACCGTCCCCGTGCCCTAACCCTAACTCTAGCCCGAACCCTAACCCTAACCCTTCCCCGAAGCCTGACCCTCACCCGTCCCCTAATCCTAACCCGTACGCTCACACTAACCTGCGCCCTCACACGTACACTCCCCCTAAAGCGTTGACGTACCCTCACCTGGACCCTAAACCGTCCCCGTCCTCTAAACCTAACCCTAGCCCGAACCCTAACCCTAACCCTTCCCCGAAGCCTGACCCTCACCCGTCCCCTAATCCTAACCCGTACGCTAACACTAACCCGCGCCCTCACACGTACGCTCCCACTAAAGCGTTGCCGTACCCTCACCTGGACCCTAAACCGTCCCCGTCCCCTAACCCTAACCCTAGCCCAAACCCTAACCCTAACCCTTCCCCGAAGCCTGACCCTCACCCGTCCCCTAATCCTAACCCGTACGCTAACACTAACCCACGCCCTCACACGTACGCTCCCCCTAAAGCGTTGCCGTACCCTCACCTGGACCCTAAACCGTCCCCATCCCCTAAACCTAACCCTAGCCCGAACCCTAACCCTAACCCTTCCCCGAGGCCTGACCCTCACCCGTCCCCTAATCCTAACCCGTACGGTAACACTAACCTGAGACCTAACACGTACGGTCCCACTAAAGTGTTGCCGTACCCTCACCTGGACCCTAAACCGTCCCCGTCCCCTAACCCTAACCCTAGCCCGAACCCTAACCCTAACCCTTCCCCGAAGCCTGAACCTCACCCGTCCCCTAATCCTAACCCGTACGCTAACACTAACCCGCGCCCTCACACGCACGCTCCCCCTAAAGCGTTGCCGTACCCTCACCTGGACCCTAAACCGTCCCCGTCTCATAACCCTAACCCTAGCCCGAACCCTAACCCTAACCCTTCCCCGAAGCCTGACCCTCACCCGTCCACTAATCCTAACCCGTATGCTAACACTAACCCGCGCCCTCACACGTACGCTCCCCCTAAAGCGTTGCCGTACCCTCACCTGGACCCTAAACCGTCCCCGTCCAGTAACCCTAACCCTAGCCCGAACCCTAACCCTAACCCTTCCCCGAAGCCTGACCCTCACCCGTCCCATAATGCTAACCCGTACGCTAACAGTAACCCGCGCCCTCACACGTACGCTCCCCCTAAAGCGTTGCCGTACCCTCACCTGGACCCTAAACCGTCCCCGTCCCCTAACCCTAACCCTAGCCCGAACCCTAACCCTAACCCTTCCCCGAAGCCTGACCCTCACACGTACCCTAATCCTAACACATACGCTAACGATAACCCGCGCCCTCAACGTACGCTCCACCTAAAGCGTTGCCGTACCCTCACCTGGACCCTAAACCGTCCCCGTCCACTAACCCTAACCCTAGACGGAACCCTAACCCTAACCCTTCCCCGAAGCCTGACCCTCACCCGTCCCCTAATCCTAACCCGTACGCTAACACTAACCCGCGCCCTCACACGTACGCTCCCCCTAAAGCGTTGCCGTACCCTCACATGGACTCTAAACTGTCCCCGTTCCCTAACCCTAACCCTAGCCCGAACCCTAACGCTAACCCTTCCCCGAAGCCTGACCCTCACCTGTCCCCTAATCCTAACCCGTACGCTAACACTAACCCACGCCCTCACACGTACGCTCCCCCTAAAGCGTTGCCGTACCCTCACCTGGACCCTAAACCATCCCCATTCCCTAACCCTAACCCTAGCCCGAACCCTAACCCTAACACTTACCTGAAGCCTGACCCTCACCCGTCCCCTAATCCTAACCCGTACGCTAACACTAACCCGCGCCCTCACACGTAAGCTCCCCCTAAAGCGTTGCCGTACCCTCACCTGGACCCTAAACCGTCCCCGTCCCCTAACCCTAACCCTAGCCCGAACCCTAACCCTAACCCTTCCCCGAAGCCTGACCCTCACCCGTCCCCTAATCCTAACACGTACGCTAACGCTAACCCGCGCCCTCAACGTACGCTCCACCTAAAGCGTTGCCGTACCCTCACCTGGATCCTAAACCGTCCCCATCCCCTAACCCTAACCCTAGCCCGAACCCTAACCCTAACACTTCCCCGAAGCCTGACCCTCACCCGTCCCCTAATCCTAACGCGTACGCTAACACTAACCCATGCCCTCACACGTACGCTCCCCCTAAAGCGTTGCCGTACCCTCACCTGGACCCTAAACCGTCCCCATCCCCTAACCCTACCCTAGCCCGAACCCTAACCCTAACCCTTCCCCGAAGCCTGATCCTCACCCGTCCCCTAATCCTAACACGTACGCTAACACTAACCCGCACCCTCACACGTACGCTCCCCCTAAAGCGTTGCCGTACCCTCACCTGGACCCTAAACCGTCCCCGTCCACTAAACCTAACCCTAGCCCGAACCCTAACCCTAACCCTTCCCCGAAGCCTGACCCTCACCCGTCCCCTAATCCTAACACGTACGCTAACGCTAACCCGCGCCCTCACACGTACGCTCCCCCTAAAGCGTTGCCGTACCCACACCTGGACCCTAAACCATTCCCATCCCCTAACCCTAACCCTAGCCCAAACCCTAACTCTAACACTTCCGCGAAGCCTGACCCTCACCCGTCCCCTAATGCTAACCAGAACGCTAACACTAACCCGCGCCCTCACACGTAAGCTCCCCCTAAAGCGTTGCCGTACCCTCACCTGGACCCTAAACCGTCCCCGTCCCCTAACCCTAACCCTAGCCCGAACCCTAACCCTAACCCTTGCCCGAAGCCTGACCCTCACCCGTCCCCTAATCCTAACCCGTACGCTAACACTAACCCTCGCCCTCACACGTACGCTCCCCCTAAAGCGTTGCCGTACCCTCACCTGGACCCTAAACCGTCCCCGTGCCCTAACCCTAACTCTAGCCCGAACCCTAACCCTAACCCTTCCCCGAAGCCTGACCCTCACCCGTCCCCTAATCCTAACCCGTACGCTCACACTAACCTGCGCCCTCACACGTACACTCCCCCTAAAGCGTTGACGTACCCTCACCTGGACCCTAAACCGTCCCCGTCCTCTAAACCTAACCCTAGCCCGAACCCTAACCCTAACCCTTCCCCGAAGCCTGACCCTCACCCGTCCCCTAATCCTAACCCGTACGCTAACACTAACCCGCGCCCTCACACGTACGCTCCCACTAAAGCGTTGCCGTACCCTCACCTGGACCCTAAACCGTCCCCGTCCCCTAACCCTAACCCTAGCCCAAACCCTAACCCTAACCCTTCCCCGAAGCCTGACCCTCACCCGTCCCCTAATCCTAACCCGTACGCTAACACTAACCCACGCCCTCACACGTACGCTCCCCCTAAAGCGTTGCCGTACCCTCACCTGGACCCTAAACCGTCCCCATCCCCTAAACCTAACCCTAGCCCGAACCCTAACCCTAACCCTTCCCCGAGGCCTGACCCTCACCCGTCCCCTAATCCTAACCCGTACGGTAACACTAACCTGAGACCTAACACGTACGGTCCCACTAAAGTGTTGCCGTACCCTCACCTGGACCCTAAACCGTCCCCGTCCCCTAACCCTAACCCTAGCCCGAACCCTAACCCTAACCCTTCCCCGAAGCCTGAACCTCACCCGTCCCCTAATCCTAACCCGTACGCTAACACTAACCCGCGCCCTCACACGCACGCTCCCCCTAAAGCGTTGCCGTACCCTCACCTGGACCCTAAACCGTCCCCGTCTCATAACCCTAACCCTAGCCCGAACCCTAACCCTAACCCTTCCCCGAAGCCTGACCCTCACCCGTCCACTAATCCTAACCCGTATGCTAACACTAACCCGCGCCCTCACACGTACGCTCCCCCTAAAGCGTTGCCGTACCCTCACCTGGACCCTAAACCGTCCCCGTCCAGTAACCCTAACCCTAGCCCGAACCCTAACCCTAACCCTTCCCCGAAGCCTGACCCTCACCCGTCCCATAATGCTAACCCGTACGCTAACAGTAACCCGCGCCCTCACACGTACGCTCCCCCTAAAGCGTTGCCGTACCCTCACCTGGACCCTAAACCGTCCCCGTCCCCTAACCCTAACCCTAGCCCGAACCCTAACCCTAACCCTTCCCCGAAGCCTGACCCTCACACGTACCCTAATCCTAACACATACGCTAACGATAACCCGCGCCCTCAACGTACGCTCCACCTAAAGCGTTGCCGTACCCTCACCTGGACCCTAAACCGTCCCCGTCCACTAACCCTAACCCTAGACGGAACCCTAACCCTAACCCTTCCCCGAAGCCTGACCCTCACCCGTCCCCTAATCCTAACCCGTACGCTAACACTAACCCGCGCCCTCACACGTACGCTCCCCCTAAAGCGTTGCCGTACCCTCACATGGACTCTAAACTGTCCCCGTTCCCTAACCCTAACCCTAGCCCGAACCCTAACGCTAACCCTTCCCCGAAGCCTGACCCTCACCTGTCCCCTAATCCTAACCCGTACGCTAACACTAACCCACGCCCTCACACGTACGCTCCCCCTAAAGCGTTGCCGTACCCTCACCTGGACCCTAAACCATCCCCATTCCCTAACCCTAACCCTAGCCCGAACCCTAACCCTAACACTTACCTGAAGCCTGACCCTCACCCGTCCCCTAATCCTAACCCGTACGCTAACACTAACCCGCGCCCTCACACGTAAGCTCCCCCTAAAGCGTTGCCGTACCCTCACCTGGACCCTAAACCGTCCCCGTCCCCTAACCCTAACCCTAGCCCGAACCCTAACCCTAACCCTTCCCCGAAGCCTGACCCTCACCCGTCCCCTAATCCTAACACGTACGCTAACGCTAACCCGCGCCCTCAACGTACGCTCCACCTAAAGCGTTGCCGTACCCTCACCTGGATCCTAAACCGTCCCCATCCCCTAACCCTAACCCTAGCCCGAACCCTAACCCTAACACTTCCCCGAAGCCTGACCCTCACCCGTCCCCTAATCCTAACGCGTACGCTAACACTAACCCATGCCCTCACACGTACGCTCCCCCTAAAGCGTTGCCGTACCCTCACCTGGACCCTAAACCGTCCCCATCCCCTAACCCTACCCTAGCCCGAACCCTAACCCTAACCCTTCCCCGAAGCCTGATCCTCACCCGTCCCCTAATCCTAACACGTACGCTAACACTAACCCGTGCCCTCACACGTACGCTCCCACTAAAGCGTTGCCGTACCCTCACCTGGACCCTAAACCGTCCCCGGCCCCTAACCCTAACCCTGGCCCGAACCCTAAACCTAACCCTTCCCCGAAGCCTGACCCTCACCCGTCCCCTAATCCTAACCCGTACGCTAACGCTAACCCGCGCCCTCACACGTACGCTCCCCCTAAAGCGTTGCCGTACCCTCACCTGGACCCTAAACCGTTCCCGTCCCCTAACCCTAACCCTAGCCCGAACCCTAACCCTAACACTTCCGCGAAGCCTGACCCTCACCCGTCCCCTAATCCTAACCCGTACGCTAACACTAACCCGCACCCTCACACGTACGCTCCCCCTAAAGCGTTGCCGTACCCTCACCTGGACCCTAAACCGTCCCCGTCCACTAAACCTAACCCTAGCCCGAACCCTAACCCTAACCCTTCCCCGAAGCCTGACCCTCACCCGTCCCCTAATCCTAACACGTACGCTAACACTAACCCGTGCCCTCACACGTACGCTCCCACTAAAGCGTTACCGTACCCTCACCTGGACCCTAAACCGTCCCCGGCCCCTAACCCTAACCCTGGCCCGAACCCTAAACCTAACCCTTCCCCGAAGCCTGACCCTCACCCGTCCCCTAATCCTAACACGTACGCTAACGCTAACCCGCGCCCTCACACGTACGCTCCCACTAAAGCGTTGCCGTACCCACACCTGGACCCTAAACCGTTCCCATCCCCTAACCCTAACCCTAGCCCGAACCCTAACCCTAACACTTCCGCGAAGCCTGACCCTCACCCGTCCCCTAATGCTAACCAGAACGCTAACACTAACCCGCGCCCTCACACGTAAGCTCCCCCTAAAGCGTTGCCGTACCCTCACCTGGACCCTAAACCGTCCCCGTCCCCTAACCCTAACCCTAGCCCAAACCCTAACCCTAACCCTTGCCCGAAGCCTGACCCTCACCCGTCCCCTAATCCTAACCCGTACGCTAACACTAACCCGCGCCCTCACACGTACGCTCCCCCTAAAGCGTTGCCGTACCCTCACCTGGACCCTAAACCTTCCCCGTCCCCTAACCCTAACTCTAGCCCGAACCCTAACCCTAACCCTTCCCCGAAGCCTGACCCTCACCCGTCCCCTAATCCTAACCCGTACGCTAACACTAACCTGCGCCCTCACACGTACGCTCCCCCTAAAGCGTTGACGTACCCTCACCTGGACCCTAAACCGTCCCCGTCCTCTAAACCTAACCCTAGCCCGAACCCTAACCCTAACCCTTCCCCGAAGCCTGACCCTCACCCGTCCCCTAATCCTAACCCGTACGCTAACACTAACCCGCGCCCTCACACGTACGCTCCCACTAAAGCGTTGCCGTACCCTCACCTGGACCCTAAACCGTCCCCGTCCCCTAACCCTAACCCTAGCCCAAACCCTAACCCTAACCCTTCCCCGAAGCCTGACCCTCACCCGTCCCCTAATCCTAACCCGTACGCTAACACTAACCCGCGCCCTCACACGTACGCTCCCCCTAAAGCGTTGCCGTACCCTCACCTGGACCCTAAACCGTCCCCGTCCCCTAACCCTAACCCTAGCCCGAACCCTAACCCTAACCCTTCCCCGAAGCCTGACCCTCACCCGTCCCCTAATCCTAACCCGTACGCTAACACTAACCCGCGCCCTCACACGCACGCTCCCCCTAAAGCGTTGCCGTACCCTCACCTGGACCCTAAACCGTCCCCGTCCCCTAACCCTAACCCTAGACCAAACCCTAACCGTAACACTTCCCCGAAGCCTGACCCTCACCCGTCCCCTAATCCTAACCCGTACGCTAACACTAACCCGTGCCCTCACACGCACGCTCCCCCTAAAGCGTTGCCGTACCCTCACCTGGACCCTAAACCGTCCCCGGCCCCTAACCCTAACCCTAGCCCGAACCCTAACCCTAACACTTCCCCGAAGCCTGACCCTCACCCGTCCCCTAATCCTAACGCGTACGCTAACACTAACCCGCGCCCTCACACGCACGCTCTCCCTAAAGCGTTGCCGTACCCTCACCTGGACCCTAAACCGTCCCCGTCCCCTAACCCTAACCCTAGCCCGAACCCTAACCCTAACCCTTCCCCGAAGCCTGACCCTCACCCGTCCCCTAATCCTAACCCGTACGCTAACACTAACCCGCGCCCTCACACGCACGCTCCCCCTAAAGCGTTGCCGTACCCTCACCTGGACCCTAAACCGTCCCCGTCCCCTAACCCTAACACTAGCCCGAACCCTAACCTTGAACCTTCCCCGAAGCCCGAGCCTCAACCGTAACCTAATCCTAACGCGTACGCTAACACTAACCCGCGCCCTCACACGCACGCTCCCCCTAAAGCGTTGCCGTACCCTCACCTGGACCCTAAACCGTCCCCGTCCCCTAACCCTAACCCTAGACCGAACCCTAACCCTAACCCTTCCCCGAAGCCTGACCCTCAAACGTGACCTAATCCTAACCCGTACGCTAACACTAACCCGCGCCCTCACACGCACGCTCCCCCTAAAGCGTTGCCGTACCCTCACCTGGACCCTAAACCGTCCCCGTCCCCTAATCCTAACACTAGCCCGAACCCTAACCCTAACCCTTCCCCGAAGCCTGACCCTCACCCGTCCCCTAATCCTAACCCGTACGCTAACACTAACGCGCGCCCTCACACGCACGCTCCCCTAAAGCGTTGCCGTACCCTCACCTGGACCCTAAACCGTCCCCGTCCACTAAACCTAACCCTAGCCCGAACCCTAACCCTAACCCTTCCCCGAAGCCTGACCCTCACCCGTCCCCTAATCCTAACACGTACGCTAACACTAACCCGTGCCCTCACACGTACGCTCCCACTAAAGCGTTGCCGTACCCTCACCTGGACCCTAAACCGTTCCCGTACCCTAACCCTAACCCTAGCCCGAACCCTAACCCTAACACTTCCGCGAAGCCTGACCCTCACCCGTCCCCTAATCCTAACCCGTACGCTAACACTAACCCGCACCCTCACACGTACGCTCGCCCTAAAGCGTTGCCGTACCCTCACCTGGACCCTAAACCGTCCCCGTCCACTAAACCTAACCCTAGCCCGAACCCTAACCCTAACCCTTCCCCGAAGCCTGACCCTCACCCGTCCCCTAATCCTAACACGTACGCTAACACTAACCCGTGCCCTCACACGTACGCTCCCACTAAAGCGTTGCCGTACCCTCACCTGGACCCTAAACCGTCCCCGGCCCCTAACCCTAACCCTGGCCCGAACCCTAAACCTAACCCTTCCCCGAAGCCTGACCCTCACCCTTCCCCTAATCCTAACACGTACGCTAACGCTAACCCGCGCCCTCACACGTACGCTCCCCCTAAAGCGTTGCCGTACCCACACCTGGACCCTAAACCATTCCCATCCCCTAACCCTAACCCTAGCCCGAACCCTAACCCTAACACTTCCGCGAAGCCTGACCCTCACCCTTCCCCTAATGCTAACCAGAACGCTAACACTAACCCGCGCCCTCACACGTAAGCTCCCCCTAAAGCGTTGCCGTACCCTCACCTGGACCCTAAACCGTCCCCGTCCCCTAACCCTAACCCTAGCCCGAACCCTAACCCTAACCCTTGCCCGAAGCCTGACCCTCACCCGTCCCCTAATCCTAACCCGTACGCTAACACTAACCCTCGCCCTCACACGTACGCTCCCCCTAAAGCGTTGCCGTACCCTCACCTGGACCCTAAACCGTCCCCGTGCCCTAACCCTAACTCTAGCCCGAACCCTAACCCTAACCCTTCCCCGAAGCCTGACCCTCACCCGTCCCCTAATCCTAACCCGTACGCTCACACTAACCTGCGCCCTCACACGTACACTCCCCCTAAAGCGTTGACGTACCCTCACCTGGACCCTAAACCGTCCCCGTCCTCTAAACCTAACCCTAGCCCGAACCCTAACCCTAACCCTTCCCCGAAGCCTGACCCTCACCCGTCCCCTAATCCTAACCCGTACGCTAACACTAACCCGCGCCCTGACACGTACGCTCCCACTAAAGCGTTGCCGTACCCTCACCTGGACCCTAAACCGTCCCCGTCCCCTAACCCTAACCCTAGCCCAAACCCTAACCCTAACCCTTCCCCGAAGCCTGACCCTCACCCGTCCCCTAATCCTAACCCGTACGCTAACACTAACCCGCGCCCTCACACGTACGCTCCCCCTAAAGCGTTGCCGTACCCTCACCTGGACCCTAAACCGTCCCCATCCCCTAAACCTAACCCTAGCCCGAACCTTAACCCTAACCCTTCCCCGAGGCCTGACCCTCACCCGTCCCCTAATCCTAACCCGTACGGTAACACTAACCTGAGACCTAACACGTACGGTCCCACTAAAGTGTTGCCGTACCCTCACCTGGACCCTAAACCGTCCCCGTCCCCTAACCCTAACCCTAGCCCGAACCCTAACCCTAACCCTTCCCCGAAGCCTGAACCTCACCCGTCCCCTAATCCTAACCCGTACGCTAACACTAACCCGCGCCCTCACACGCACGCTCCCCCTAAAGCGTTGCCGTACCCTCACCTGGACCCTAAACCGTCCCCGTCTCATAACCCTAACCCTAGCCCGAACCCTAACCCTAACCCTTCCCCGAAGCCTGACCCTCACCCGTCCACTAATCCTAACCCGTATGCTAACACTAACCCGCGCCCTCACACGTACGCTCCCCCTAAAGCGTTGCCGTACCCTCACCTGGACCCTAAACCGTCCCCGTCCAGTAACCCTAACCCTAGCCCGAACCCTAACCCTAACCCTTCCCCGAAGCCTGACCCTCACCCGTCCCATAATGCTAACCCGTACGCTAACAGTAACCCGCGCCCTCACACGTACGCTCCCCCTAAAGCGTTGCCGTACCCTCACCTGGACCCTAAACCTTCCCCTTCCCCTAACCCTAACCCTAGCCCGAACCCTAACCCTAACCCTTCCCCGAAGCCTGACCCTCACACGTACCCTAATCCTAACACATACGCTAACGATAACCCGCGCCCTCAACGTACGCTCCACCTAAAGCGTTGCCGTACCCTCACCTGGACCCTAAACCGTCCCCGTCCACTAACCCTAACCCTAGACCGAACCCTAACCCTAACCCTTCCCCGAAGCCTGACCCTCACCCGTCCCCTAATCCTAACCCGTACGCTAACACTAACCCGCGCCCTCACACGTACGCTCCCCCTAAAGCGTTGCCGTACCCTCACATGGACTCTAAACTGTCCCCGTTCCCTAACCCTAACCCTAGCCCGAACCCTAACGCTAACCCTTCCCCGAAGCCTGACCCTCACCTGTCCCCTAATCCTAACCCGTACGCTAACACTAACCCACGCCCTCACACGTACGCTCCCCCTAAAGCGTTGCCGTACCCTCACCTGGACCCTAAACCATCCCCATTCCCTAACCCTAACCCTAGCCCGAACCCTAACCCTAACACTTACCTGAAGCCTGACCCTCACCCGTCCCCTAATCCTAACCCGTACGCTAACACTAACCCGCGCCCTCACACGTAAGCTCCCCCTAAAGCGTTGCCGTACCCTCACCTGGACCCTAAACCGTCCCCGTCCCCTAACCCTAACCCTAGCCCGAACCCTAACCCTAACCCTTCCCCGAAGCCTGACCCTCACCCGTCCCCTAATCCTAACACGTACGCTAACGCTAACCCGCGCCCTCAACGTACGCTCCACCTAAAGCGTTGCCGTACCCTCACCTGGATCCTAAACCGTCCCCATCCCCTAACCCTAACCCTAGCCCGAACCCTAACCCTAACACTTCCCCGAAGCCTGACCCTCACCCGTCCCCTAATCCTAACGCGTACGCTAACACTAACCCATGCCCTCACACGTACGCTCCCCCTAAAGCGTTGCGTACCCTCACCTGGACCCTAAACCGTCCCCATCCCCTAACCCTACCCTAGCCCGAACCCTAACCCTAACCCTTCCCCGAAGCCTGATCCTCACCCGTCCCCTAATCCTAACACGTACGCTAACACTAACCCGTGCCCTCACACGTACGCTCCCACTAAAGCGTTGCCGTACCCTCACCTGGACCCTAAACCGTCCCCGGCCCCTAACCCTAACCCTGGCCCGAACCCTAAACCTAACCCTTCCCCGAAGCCTGACCCTCACCCGTCCCCTAATCCTAACCCGTACGCTAACGCTAACCCGCGCCCTCACACGTACGCTCCCCCTAAAGCGTTGCCGTACCCTCACCTGGACCCTAAACCGTTCCCGTCCCCTAACCCTAACCCTAGCCCGAACCCTAACCCTAACACTTCCGCGAAGCCTGACCCTCACCCGTCCCCTAATCCTAACCCGTACGCTAACACTAACCCGCACCCTCACACGTACGCTCCCCCTAAAGCGTTGCCGTACCCTCACCTGGACCCTAAACCGTCCCCGTCCACTAAACCTAACCCTAGCCCGAACCCTAACCCTAACCCTTCCCCGAAGCCTGACCCTCACCCGTCCCCTAATCCTAACACGTACGCTAACACTAACCCGTGCCCTCACACGTACGCTCCCACTAAAGCGTTGCCGTACCCTCACCTGGACCCTAAACCGTCCCCGGCCCCTAACCCTAACCCTGGCCCGAACCCTAAACCTAACCCTTCCCCGAAGCCTGACCCTCACCCGTCCCCTAATCCTAACACGTACGCTAACGCTAACCCGCGCCCTCACACGTACGCTCCCACTAAAGCGTTGCCGTACCCACACCTGGACCCTAAACCGTTCCCATCCCCTAACCCTAACCCTAGCCCGAACCCTAACCCTAACACTTCCGCGAAGCCTGACCCTCACCCGTCCCCTAATGCTAACCAGAACGCTAACACTAACCCGCGCCCTCACACGTAAGCTCCCCCTAAAGCGTTGCCGTACCCTCACCTGGACCCTAAACCGTCCCCGTCCCCTAACCCTAACCCTAGCCCAAACCCTAACCCTAACCCTTGCCCGAAGCCTGACCCTCACCCGTCCCCTAATCCTAACCCGTACGCTAACACTAACCCGCGCCCTCACACGTACGCTCCCCCTAAAGCGTTGCCGTACCCTCACTTGGACCCTAAACCTTCCCCGTCCCCTAACCCTAACTCTAGCCCGAACCCTAACCCTAACCCTTCCCCGAAGCCTGACCCTCACCCGTCCCCTAATCCTAACCCGTACGCTAACACTAACCTGCGCCCTCACACGTACGCTCCCCCTAAAGCGTTGACGTACCCTCACCTGGACCCTAAACCGTCCCCGTCCTCTAAACCTAACCCTAGCCCGAACCCTAACCCTAACCCTTCCCCGAAGCCTGACCCTCACCCGTCCCCTAATCCTAACCCGTACGCTAACACTAACCCGCGCCCTCACACGTACGCTCCCACTAAAGCGTTGCCGTACCCTCACCTGGACCCTAAACCGTCCCCGTCCCCTAACCCTAACCCTAGCCCGAACCCTAACCCTAACCCTTCCCCGAAGCCTGACCCTCACCCGTCCCCTAATCCTAACCCGTACGCTAACACTAACCCGCGCCCTCACACGCACGCTCCCCCTAAAGCGTTGCCGTACCCTCACCTGGACCCTAAACCGTCCCCGTCCCCTAACCCTAACCCTAGACCAAACCCTAACCGTAACACTTCCCCGAAGCCTGACCCTCACCCGTCCCCTAATCCTAACCCGTACGCTAACACTAACCCGTGCCCTCACACGCACGCTCCCCCTAAAGCGTTGCCGTACCCTCACCTGGACCCTAAACCGTCCCCGGCCCCTAACCCTAACCCTAGCCCGAACCCTAACCCTAACACTTCCCCGAAGCCTGACCCTCACCCGTCCCCTAATCCTAACGCGTACGCTAACACTAACCCGCGCCCTCACACGCACGCTCTCCCTAAAGCGTTGCCGTACCCTCACCTGGACCCTAAACCGTCCCCGTCCCCTAACCCTAACCCTAGCCCGAACCCTAACCCTAACCCTTACCCGAAGCCTGACCCTCACCCGTCCCCTAATCCTAACCCGTACGCTAACACTAACCTGCGCCCTCACACGCACGCTCCCCCTAAAGCGTTGCCGTACCCTCACCTGGACCCTAAACCGTCCCCGTCCCGTAACCCTAACACTAGCCCGAACCCTAACCTTGAACCTTCCCCGAAGCCCGACCCTCAACCGTAACCTAATCCTAACGCGTACGCTAACACTAACCCGCGCCCTCACACGCACGCTCCCCCTAAAGCGTTGCCGTACCCTCACCTGGACCCTAAACCGTCCCCGTCCCCTAACCCTAACCCTAGACCGAACCCTAACCCTAACCCTTCCCCGAAGCCTGACCCTCAAACGTGACCTAATCCTAACCCGTACGCTAACACTAACCCGCGCCCTCACACGCACGCTCCCCCTAAAGCGTTGCCGTACCCTCACCTGGACCCTAAACCGTCCCCGTCCCCTAACCCTAACACTAGCCCGAACCCTAACCCTAACCCTTCCCCGAAGCCTGACCCTCACCCGTCCCCTAATCCTAACCCGTACGCTAACACTAACGCGCGCCCTCACACGCACGCTCCCCTAAAGCGTTGCCGTACCCTCACCTGGACCCTAAACCGTCCCCGTCCACTAAACCTAACCCTAGCCCGAACCCTAACCCTAACCCTTCCCCGAAGCCTGACCCTCACCCGTCCCCTAATCCTAACACGTACGCTAACACTAACCCGTGCCCTCACACGTACGCTCCCACTAAAGCGTTGCCGTACCCTCACCTGGACCCTAAACCGTCCCCGGCCCCTAACCCTAACCCTGGCCCGAACCCTAAACCTAACCCTTCCCCGAAGCCTGACCCTCACCCGTCCCCTAATCCTAACCCGTACGCTAACGCTAACCCGCGCCCTCACACGTACGCTCCCCCTAAAGCGTTGCCGTACCCTCACCTGGACCCTAAACCGTTCCCGTACCCTAACCCTAACCCTAGCCCGAACCCTAACCCTAACACTTCCGCGAAGCCTGACCCTCACCCGTCCCCTAATCCTAACCCGTACGCTAACACTAACCCGCACCCTCACACGTACGCTCGCCCTAAAGCGTTGCCGTACCCTCACCTGGACCCTAAACCGTCCCCGTCCACTAAACCTAACCCTAGCCCGAACCCTAACCCTAACCCTTCCCCGAAGCCTGACCCTCACCCGTCCCCTAATCCTAACACGTACGCTAACACTAACCCGTGCCCTCACACGTACGCTCCCACTAAAGCGTTGCCGTACCCTCACCTGGACCCTAAACCGTCCCCGGCCCCTAACCCTAACCCTGGCCCGAACCCTAAACCTAACCCTTCCCCGAAGCCTGACCCTCACCCGTCCCCTAATCCTAACACGTACGCTAACGCTAACCCGCGCCCTCACACGTACGCTCCCCCTAAAGCGTTGCCGTACCCACACCTGGACCCTAAACCATTCCCATCCCCTAACCCTAACCCTAGCCCGAACCCTAACCCTAACACTTCCGCGAAGCCTGACCCTCACCCGTCCCCTAATGCTAACCAGAACGCTAACACTAACCCGCGCCCTCACACGTAAGCTCCCCCTAAAGCGTTGCCGTACCCTCACCTGGACCCTAAACCGTCCCCGTCCCCTAACCCTAACCCTAGCCCGAACCCTAACCCTAACCCTTGCCCGAAGCCTGACCCTCACCCGTCCCCTAATCCTAAACCGTACGCTAACACTAACCCTCGCCCTCACACGTACGCTCCCCCTAAAGCGTTGCCGTACCCTCACCTGGACCCTAAACCGTCCCCGTGCCCTAACCCTAACTCTAGCCCGAACCCTAACCCTAACCCTTCCCCGAAGCCTGACCCTCACCCGTCCCCTAATCCTAACCCGTACGCTCACACTAACCTGCGCCCTCACACGTACACTCCCCCTAAAGCGTTGACGTACCCTCACCTGGACCCTAAACCGTCCCCGTCCTCTAAACCTAACCCTAGCCCGAACCCTAACCCTAACCCTTCCCCGAAGCCTGACCCTCACCCGTCCCCTAATCCTAACCCGTACGCTAACACTAACCCGCGCCCTCACACGTACGCTCCCACTAAAGCGTTGCCGTACCCTCACCTGGACCCTAAACCGTCCCCGTCCCCTAACCCTAACCCTAGCCCAAACCCTAACCCTAACCCTTCCCCGAAGCCTGACCCTCACCCGTCCCCTAATCCTAACCCGTACGCTAACACTAACCCGCGCCCTCACACGTACGCTCCCCCTAAAGCGTTGCCGTACCCTCACCTGGACCCTAAACCGTCCCCATCCCCTAAACCTAACCCTAGCCCGAACCCTAACCCTAACCCTTCCCCGAGGCCTGACCCTCACCCGTCCCCTAATCCTAACCCGTACGGTAACACTAACATTAGACCTAACACGTACGGTCCCACTAAAGTGTTGCCGTACCCTCACCTGGACCCTAAACCGTCCCCGTCCCCTAACCCTAACCCTAGCCCGAACCCTAACCCTAACCCTTCCCCGAAGCCTGAACCTCACCCGTCCCCTAATCCTAACCCGTACGCTAACACTAACCCGCGCCCTCACACGCACGCTCCCCCTAAAGCGTTGCCGTACCCTCACCTGGACCCTAAACCGTCCCCGTCTCATAACCCTAACCCTAGCCCGAACCCTAACCCTAACCCTTCCCCGAAGCCTGACCCTCACCCGTCCACTAATCCTAACCCGTATGCTAACACTAACCCGCGCCCTCACACGTACGCTCCCCCTAAAGCGTTGCCGTACCCTCACCTGGACCCTAAACCGTCCCCGTCCAGTAACCCTAACCCTAGCCCGAACCCTAACCCTAACCCTTCCCCGAAGCCTGACCCTCACCCGCCCCATAATGCTAACCCGTACGCTAACAGTAACCCGCGCCCTCACACGTACGCTCCCCCTAAAGCGTTGCCGTACCCTCACCTGGACCCTAAACTGTCCCCGTCCCCTAACCCTAACCCTAGCCCGAACCCTAACCCTAACCCTTCCCCGAAGCCTGACCCTCACACGTACCCTAATCCTAACACATACGCTAACGATAACCCGCGCCCTCAACGTACGCTCCACCTAAAGCGTTGCCGTACCCTCACCTGGACCCTAAACCGTCCCCGTCCACTAACCCTAACCCTAGACCGAACCCTAACCCTAACCCTTCCCCGAAGCCTGACCCTCACCCGTCCCCTAATCCTAACCCGTACGCTAACACTAACCCGCGCCCTCACACGTACGCTCCCCCTAAAGCGTTGCCGTACCCTCACATGGACTCTAAACTGTCCCCGTTCCCTAACCCTAACCCTAGCCCGAACCCTAACGCTAACGCTTCCCCGAAGCCTGACCCTCACCTGTCCCCTAATCCTAACCCGTACGCTAACACTAACCCACGCCCTCACACGTACGCTCCCCCTAAAGCGTTGCCGTACCCTCACCTGGACCCTAAACCATCCCCATTCCCTAACCCTAACCCTAGCCCGAACCCTAACCCTAACACTTACCTGAAGCCTGACCCTCACCCGTCCCCTAATCCTAACCCGTACGCTAACACTAACCCGCGCCCGCACACGTAAGCTCCCCCTAAAGCGTTGCCGTACCCTCACCTGGACCCTAAACCGTCCCCGTCCCCTAACCCTAACCCTAGCCCGAACCCTAACCCTAACCCTTCCCCGAAGCCTGACCCTCACCCGTCCCCTAATCCTAACACGTACGCTAACGCTAACCCGCGCCCTCAACGTACGCTCCACCTAAAGCGTTGCCGTACCCTCACCTGGATCCTAAACCGTCCCCATCCCCTAACCCTAACCCTAGCCCGAACCCTAACCCTAACACTTCCCCGAAGCCTGACCCTCACCCGTCCCCTAATCCTAACGCGTACGCTAACACTAACCCATGCCCTCACACGTACGCTCCCCCTAAAGCGTTGCCGTACCCTCACCTGGACCCTAAACCGTCCCCATCCCCTAACCCTACCCTAGCCCGAACCCTAACCCTAACCCTTCCCCGAAGCCTGATCCTCACCCGTCCCCTAATCCTAACACGTACGCTAACACTAACCCGTGCCCTCACACGTACGCTCCCACTAAAGCGTTGCCGTACCCTCACCTGGACCCTAAACCGTCCCCGGCCCCTAACCCTAACCCTGGCCCGAACCCTAAACCTAACCCTTCCCCGAAGCCTGACCCTCACCCGTCCCCTAATCCTAACCCGTACGCTAACGCTAACCCGCGCCCTCACACGTACGCTCCCCCTAAAGCGTTGCCGTACCCTCACCTGGACCCTAAACCGTTCCCGTCCCCTAACCCTAACCCTAGCCCGAACCCTAACCCTAACACTTCCGCGAAGCCTGACCCTCACCCGTCCCCTAATCCTAACCCGTACGCTAACACTAACCCGCACCCTCACACGTACGCTCCCCCTAAAGCGTTGCCGTACCCTCACCTGGACCCTAAACCGTCCCCGTCCACTAAACCTAACCCTAGCCCGAACCCTAACCCTAACCCTTCCCCGAAGCCTGACCCTCACCCGTCCCCTAATCCTAACACGTACGCTAACACTAACCCGTGCCCTCACACGTACGCTCCCACTAAAGCGTTGCCGTACCCTCACCTGGACCCTAAACCGTCCCCGGCCCCTAACCCTAACCCTGGCCCGAACCCTAAACCTAACCCTTCCCCGAAGCCTGACCCTCACCCGTCCCCTAATCCTAACACGTACGCTAACGCTAACCCGCGCCCTCACACGTACGCTCCCACTAAAGCGTTGCCGTACCCACACCTGGACCCTAAACCGTTCCCATCCCCTAACCCTAACCCTAGCCCGAACCCTAACCCTAACACTTCCGCGAAGCCTGACCCTCACCCGTCCCCTAATGCTAACCAGAACGGTAACACTAACCCGCGCCCTCACACGTAAGCTCCCCCTAAAGCGTTGCCGTACCCTCACCTGGACCCTAAACCGTCCCCGTCCCCTAACCCTAACCCTGGCCCAAACCCTAACCCTAACCCTTGCCCGAAGCCTGACCCTCACCCGTCCCCTAATCCTAACCCGTACGCTAACACTAACCCGCGCCCTCACACGTACGCTCCCCCTAAAGCGTTGCCGTACCCTCACCTGGACCCTAAACCTTCCCCGTCCCCTAACCCTAACTCTAGCCCGAACCCTAACCCTAACCCTTCCCCGAAGCCTGACCCTCACCCGTCCCCTAATCCTAACCCGTACGCTAACACTAACCTGCGCCCTCACACGTACGCTCCCCCTAAAGCGTTGACGTACCCTCACCTGGACCCTAAACCGTCCCCGTCCTCTAAACCTAACCCTAGCCCGAACCCTAACCCTAACCCTTCCCCGAAGCCTGACCCTCACCCGTCCCCTAATCCTAACCCGTACGCTAACACTAACCCGCGCCCTCACACGTACGCTCCCACTAAAGCGTTGCCGTACCCTCACCTGGACCCTAAACCGTCCCCGTCCCCTAACCCTAACCCTAGCCCAAACCCTAACCCTAACCCTTCCCCGAAGCCTGACCCTCACCCGTCCCCTAATCCTAACCCGTACGCTAACACTAACCCGCGCCCTCACACGTACGCTCCCCCTAAAGCGTTGCCGTACCCTCACCTGGACCCTAAACCGTCCCCATCCCCTAACCCTAACCCTAGCCCGAACCCTAACCCTAACCCTTCCCCGTGGCCTGACCCTCACCCGTCCCCTAATCCTAACCCGTACGCTAACACTAACCTGAGACCTAACACGTACGGTCCCACTAAAGTGTTGCCGTACCCTCACCTGGACCCTAAACCGTCCCCGTCCCCTAACCCTAACCCTAGCCCGAACCCTAACCCTAACCCTTCCCCGAAGCCTGAACCTCACCCGTCCCCTAATCCTAACCCGTACGCTAACACTAACCCGCGCCCTCACACGCACGCTCCCCCTAAAGCGTTGCCGTACCCTCACCTGGACCCTAAACCGTCCCCGTCCCCTAACCCTAACCCTAGCCCGAACCGTAACCCTAACCCTTCCCCGAAGCCTGACCCTAACCCGTCCACTAATCCTAACCCGTATGCTAACACTAACCCGCGCCCTCACACGTACGCTCCCCCTAAAGCGTTGCCGTACCCTCACCTGGACCCTAAACCGTCCCCGTCCAGTAACCCTAACCCTAGCCAGAACCCTAACCCTAACCCTTCCCCGAAGCCTGACCCTCACCCGTCCCATAATGCTAACCCGTACGCTAACAGTAACCCGCGCCCTCACACGTACGCTCCCCCTAAAGCGTTGCCGTACCCTCACCTGGACCCTAAACCGTCCCCATCCCCTAACCCTAACCCTAGCCCGAACCCTAACCCTAACCCTTCCCCGAAGCCTGACCCTCACACGTACCCTAATCCTAACACATACGCTAACGATAACCCGCGCCCTCAACGTACGCTCCACCTAAAGCGTTGCCGTACCCTCACCTGGACCCTAAACCGTCCCCGTCCACTAACCCTAACCCTAGCCCGAACCCTAACCCTAACCCTTCCCCGAAGCCTGACCCTCACCCGTCCCCTAATCCTAACCCGTACGCTAACACTAACCCGCGCCCTCACACGTACGCTCCCCCTAAAGCGTTGCCGTACCCTCACATGGACTCTAAACTGTCCCCGTTCCCTAACCCTAACCCTAGCCCGAACCCTAACGCTAACCCTTCCCCGAAGCCTGACCCTCACCTGTCCCCTAATCCTAACCCGTACGCTAACACTAACCCGCGCCCTCACACGTACGCTCCCCCTAAAGCGTTGCCGTACCCTCACCTGGACCCTAAACCATCCCCATTCCCTAACCCTAACCCTAGCCCGAACCCTAACCCTAACACTTACCTGAAGCCTGACCCTCACCCGTCCCCTAATCCTAACCCGTACGCTAACACTAACCCGCGCCCTCACACGTAAGCTCCCCCTAAAGCGTTGCCGTACCCTCACCTGGACCCTAAACCGTCCCCGTCCCCTAACCCTAACCCTAGCCCGAACCCTAACCCTAACCCTTCCCCGAAGCCTGACCCTCACCCGTCCCCTAATCCTAACACGTACGCTAACGCTAACCCGCGCCCTCAACGTACGCTCCACCTAAAGCGTTGCCGTACCCTCACCTGGATCCTAAACCGTCCCCATCCCCTAACCCTAACCCTAGCCCGAACCCTAACCCTAACACTTCCCCGAAGCCTGACCCTCACCCGTCCCCTAATCCTAACGCGTACGCTAACACTAACCCATGCCCTCACACGTACGCTCCCCCTAAAGCGTTGCCGTACCCTCACCTGGACCCTAAACCGTCCCCATCCCCTAACCCTACCCTAGCCCGAACCCTAACCCTAACCCTTCACCAAAGCCTGACCCTCACCCGTCCCCTAATCCTAACACGTACGCTAACACTAACCCGCGCCCTCACACGTACGCTCCCACTAAAGCGTTGCCGTACCCTCACCTGGACCCTAAACCGTTCCCTTCCCCTAACCCTAACCCTAGCCCGAACCCTAACCCTAACTCTTCCCCGAAGCCTGACACTCACCCGTCCCCTAATCCTAACCCGTACGCTAACACTAACCCGCGCCCTCACACTCACGCTCCCCCTAAAGCGTTGCCGTACCCTCACCTGGACCCTAAACCGTCCCCGTCCCCTAAACCTAACCCTAGCCCGAACCCTAACCCTAACTCTTCCCCGAAACCTGACCCTCACCCGTCCCCTAATCCTAACCCTTACTCTAACACTAACCCGCACCCTCACACGCACGCTCCCCCTAAAGCGTTGCCGTACCCTCACCTGGACCCTAAACCGTCCCCGTCCTCTAACCCTAACCCTAGCCCGAACCCTAACCC
Organism: Delphinus delphis; assembly: GCF_949987515.2. Classification (NCBI taxonomy): domain Eukaryota; kingdom Metazoa; phylum Chordata; class Mammalia; order Artiodactyla; family Delphinidae; genus Delphinus; species Delphinus delphis. The sequence continues at coordinate 36,346,503 of NC_082695.1, forward strand.
TAACCCTTCCCCGAAGCCTGACCCTCACCCGTGCCATAATCCTAACCCGTACGCTAACACTAATCCGCGACCTCACACGCACGCTCCCCCTAAAGCGTTGCCGTACCCTCACCTGGACCCTAAACCGTCCCCGTACCCTAACCCTAACCCTAGCCCGAACCCAAAACCTGACCCTTCCCCGAAGCCTGACCCTCACCCGTCCCCTGATCCTAACCCGTACGCTAACACTAACCTGCGCCCTCACACGCACGCTCCCCCTAAAGCGTTGCCGTACCCTCACCTGGACCCTAAGCCGTCCCCGTCCCCTAACCCTAACCCTAGCCCGAACCCTAGCCCTAACCCTTCCCCGAAGCCTGACCCTCACCCGTCCCCTAATCCTAACCCGTACGCTAACACTAACCCGCGCCCTCACACGCACGCTCCCCCTAAAGCTTTGCCGTACCATCACCTGGACCCTAAACCGTCCCCGTCCCCTAACCCTAACCCTAGCCCGAACCCTAACCCTAACCCTTCCCCGAAGCCTGACCCTCACCCGTCACCTAATCCTAACCCGTATGCTAACACTAACCCGCGCCCTCACACGCACGCTCCCCCTAAAGCGTTGCCGTACCCTCACCTGGACCCTAAACCGTCCCCGTCCCCTAACCTTAACCCTAGCCCGAACCCTAACCCTGACCCTTCCCCGAAGCCTGACCCTCACCCGTCCCCTAATCCTAACCCGTACGCTAACACTAACCCGCGCCCTCACACGCACGCTCCCCCTAAAGCGTTGCCGTACCCTCACCTGGACCCTAAGCCGTCCCCGTCCCCTAGCCCTAACCCTAGCCCGAACCCTAGCCCTAACCCTTCCCCGAAGCCTGACCCTCACCCGTCCCCTATTCCTAACCCGTATGGTAACACTAACCGCGCCCTCACACGCACGCTCCCCCTAAAGCGTTGACGTACCCTCACCTGGACCCTAAACCGTCCCCGTCCCCTAACCCTAACCCTAACCCGAACCCTAACCCTAACCATTCCCCGAAGCCTGACCCTCACCCGTCCCCTAATCCTAACCCGTACGCTAACACTAACCCGCGCCTCACACGCACGCTCCCCCTAAAGCGTTGCCGTACCCTCACCTGGACCCTAAACCGTCCCCATCCCCTAACCCTAACCCTAGCCCGAACCCTAACCCTAACCCTTCCCCGAGGCCTGACCCTCACCCGTCCCCTAATCCTAACCCGTACGCTAACACTAACCTGAGACCTAACACGTACGGTCCCACTAAAGTGTTGCCGTACCCTCACCTGGACCCTAAACCGTCCCCGTCCCCTAACCCTAACCCTAGCCCGAACCCTAACCCTAACCCTTCCCCGAAGCCTGAACCTCACCCGTCCCCTAATCCTAACCCGTACGCTAACACTAACCCGCGCCCTCACACGCACGCTCCCCCTAAAGCGTTGCCGTACCCTCACCTGGACCCTAAACCGTCCCCGTCCCCTAACCCTAACCCTAGCCCGAACCGTAACCCTAACCCTTCCCCGAAGCCTGACCCTCACCCGTCCACTAATCCTAACCCGTATGCTAACACTAACCCGCGCCCTCACACGTACGCTCCCCCTAAAGCGTTGCCGTACCCTCACCTGGACCCTAAACCGTCCCCGTCCAGTAACCCTAACCCTAGCCAGAACCCTAACCCTAACCCTTCCCCGAAGCCTGACCCTCACCCGTCCCATAATGCTAACCCGTACGCTAACAGTAACCCGCGCCCTCACACGTACGCTCCCCCTAAAGCGTTGCCGTACCCTCACCTGGACCCTAAACCGTCCCCGTCCCCTAACCCTAACCCTAGCCCGAACCCTAACCCTAACCCTTCCCCGAAGCCTGACCCTCACACGTACCCTAATCCTAACACATACGCTAACGATAACCCGCGCCCTCAACGTACGCTCCACCTAAAGCGTTGCCGTACCCTCACCTGGACCCTAAACCGTCCCCGTCCACTAACCCTAACCCTAGCCCGAACCCTAACCCTAACCCTTCCCCGAAGCCTGACCCTCACCCGTCCCCTAATCCTAACCCGTACGCTAACACTAACCCGCGCCCTCACACGTACGCTCCCCCTAAAGCGTTGCCGTAGCCTCACATGGACTCTAAACTGTCCCCGTTCCCTAACCCTAACCCTAGCCCGAACCCTAACGCTACCCCTTCCCCGAAGCCTGACCCTCACCTGTCCCCTAATCCTAACCCGTACGCTAACACTAACCCGCGCCCTCACACGTACGCTCCCCCTAAAGCGTTGCCGTACCCTCACCTGGACCCTAAACCATCCCCATTCCCTAACCCTAACCCTAGCCCGAACCCTAACCCTAACACTTACCTGAAGCCTGACCCTCACCCGTCCCCTAATCCTAACCCGTACGCTAACACTAACCCGCGCCCTCACACGTAAGCTCCCCCTAAAGCGTTGCCGTACCCTCACCTGGACCCTAAACCGTCCCCGTCCCCTAACCCTAACCCTAGCCCGAACCCTAACCCTAACCCTTCCCCGAAGCCTGACCCTCACCCGTCCCCTAATCCTAACACGTACGCTAACGCTAACCCGCGCCCTCAACGTACGCTCCACCTAAAGCGTTGCCGTACCCTCACCTGGATCCTAAACCGTCCCCATCCCCTAACCCTAACCCTAGCCCGAACCCTAACCCTAACACTTCCCCGAAGCCTGACCCTCACCCGTCCCCTAATCCTAACGCGTACGCTAACACTAACCCATGCCCTCACACGTACGCTCCCCCTAAAGCGTTGCCGTACCCTCACCTGGACCCTAAACCGTCCCCATCCCCTAACCCTACCCTAGCCCGAACCCTAACCCTAACCCTTCACCAAAGCCTGACCCTCACCCGTCCCCTAATCCTAACACGTACGCTAACACTAACCCGCGCCCTCACACGTACGCTCCCACTAAAGCGTTGCCGTACCCTCACCTGGACCCTAAACCGTCCCCGTCCCCTAAACCTAACCCTAGCCCGAACCCTAACCCTAACTCTTCCCCGAAACCTGACCCTCACCCGTCCCCTAATCCTAACCCTTACTCTAACACTAACCCGCACCCTCACACGCACGCTCCCCCTAAAGCGTTGCCGTACCCTCACCTGGACCCTAAACCGTCCCCGTCCTCTAACCCTAACCCTAGCCCGAACCCTAACCCTAACCCTTCCCCGAAGCCTGACCCTCACCCGTGCCATAATCCTAACCCGTACGCTAACACTAATCCGCGACCTCACACGCACGCTCCCCCTAAAGCGTTGCCGTACCCTCACCTGGACCCTAAACCGTCCCCGTACCCTAACCCTAACCCTAGCCCGAACCCTAAACCTGACCCTTCCCCGAAGCCTGACCCTCACCCGTCCCCTGATCCTAACCCGTACGCTAACACTAACCCGCGCCCTCACACGCACGCTCCCCCTAAAGCGTTGCCGTACCCTCACCTGGACCCTAAGCCGTCCCCGTCCCCTAACCCTAACCCTAGCCCGAACCCTAGCCCTAACCCTTCCCCGAAGCCTGACCCTCACCCGTCCCCTAATCCTAACCCGTACGCTAACACTAACCCGCGCCCTCACACGCACGCTCCCCCTAAAGCTTTGCCGTACCATCACCTGGACCCTAAACCGTCCCCGTCCCCTAACCCTAACCCTAGCCCGAACCCTAACCCTAACCCTTCCCCGAAGCCTGACCCTCACCCGTCACCTAATCCTAACCCGTATGCTAACACTAACCCGCGCCCTCACACGCACGCTCCCCCTAAAGCGTTGCCGTACCCTCACCTGGACCCTAAACCGTCCCCGTCCCCTAACCTTAACCCTAGCCCGAACCCTAACCCTAACCCTTCCCCGAAGCCTGACCCTCACCCGTCCCCTAATCCTAACCCGTACGCTAACACTAACCCGCGCCCTCACACGCACGCTCCCCCTAAAGCGTTGCCGTACCCTCACCTGGACCCTAAGCCGTCCCCGTCCCCTAGCCCTAACCCTAGCCCGAACCCTAGCCCTAACCCTTCCCCGAAGCCTGACCCTCACCCGTCCCCTAATCCTAACCCGTATGGTAACACTAACCCGCGCCCTCACACGCACGCTCCCCCTAAAGCGTTGCCGTACCCTCACCTGGACCCTAAACCGTCCCCGTCCCCTAACCCTAACCCTACCCCGAACCCTAACCCTAACCATTCCCCGAAGCCTGACCCTCACCCGTCCCCTAATCCTAACCCGTACGCTAACACTAACCCGCGCCCTCACACGCACGCGCCCCCTAAAGCGTTGCCGTACCCTCACCTGGACCCTAAACCGTCCCCGTCACCTAACCCTAACCCCAGCCCGAACCCTAACCCTAACCCTTCCCCGAAGCCTGACCCTCACCCGTCCCCTAATCCTAACCCGTACGCTAACACTAACCCGCGCCCTCACACTCACGCTCTCCCTAAAGCGTTGACGTACCCTAACCTGGACCCTAAACCGTCCCCGTCCCCTAACCCTAACCCTAGCCCGAACCCTAACCCTAACACTTCCGCGAAGCCTGACCCTCACCCGTGTCCTAATCCTAACCTGTACGCTAACACTAACCCGCGCCCTCACACGCACGCTCCCCCTAAAGCGTTCCCGTACCCTCACCTGGACCCAAACCATCCCCGTCCCCTAACCCTAACCCTAGCCCGAACCCTAACCCTAACCCTTCCCCGAAGCCTGTCCCTCACACGTCACCTAATCCTAACCCGTATGCTAACACTAACCCGCGCCCTCACACGCACGCTCCCCCTAAAGTGTTGCCGTACCCTCACCTGGACCCTAAACCGTCCCCGGCCCCTAACCCTAACCCTAGCCCGAACCCTAACCCTAACCCTTCCCCGAAGCCTGACCCTCACCCGTCCCATAATCCTAACCCATCCGCTAACACTAACCCGCGCCCTCACACGCACGCTCCCCCTAAAGCGTTGCCGTACCGTCACCTGGACCCTAAACCGTCCCCGTCCCCTAACCCTAACCCTAGACCGAACCCTAACCCTAACCCTTCCCCGAAGCCTGACCCTAACCCGTCATCTAATCCTAACCCGTACGCTAACACTAACCCGCGCCCTCACACGCACGCTCACACTAAAGCGTTGCCGTACTCTCACCTGGACCCTAAACCGTCCCCGTCCCCTAACCCTAACCCTAGCCCGAACCCTAACCCTAACCCTTCCCCGAAGCCTGACCCTCACCCGTCCCCTAATCCTAACCCGTACGCTAACACTAACCCGCGCCCTCACACGCACGCTCCCCCTAAAGCGTTGCCGTACCCTCACCTGGACCCTAAACCGTCCCCGTCCCCTAACCCTAACCCTAGACCAAAGCCTAACCCTAACACTTCCCCGAAGCCTGACCCTCACCCGTCCCCTAATCCTAACCCGTACGCTAACACTAACCCGTGCCCTCACACGCACGCTCCCCCTAAAGCGTTGCCGTACCCTCACCTGGACCCTAAACCGTCCCCGGCCCCTAACCCTAACCCTAGCCCGAACCCTAACCCTAACACTTCCCCGAAGCCTGACCCTCACCCGTCCCCTAATCCTAACGCGTACGCTTACACTAACCCGTGCCCTCACACGCACGCTCCCCCTAAAGCGTTGCCGTACCCTCACCTGGACCCTAAACCGTCCCCGTCCCCTAACCCTAACACTAGCCCGAACCCTAACCTTGAACCTTCCCCGAAGCCCGACCCTCAACCGTGACCTAATCCTAACGCGTACGCTAACACTAACCCGCGCCCTCACACGCACGCTCCCCCTAAAGCGTTGCCGTACCCTCACCTGGACCCTAAACCGTCCCCGTCCCCTAACCCTAACCCTAGCCCGAACCCTAATCCTAACCCTTCCCCGAAGCCTGACCCTCACCCGTCCCCTAATCCTAACCCGTACGCTAACACTAACCCGCGCCCTCACACGTACGCTCCCCCTAAAGCGTTGCCGTACCCTCACCTGGACCCTAAACCGTCCCCGTCCCCTAACCCTAACCCTAGCCCGAACCCTAAACCTGACCCTTCCCCGAAGCCTGACCCTCACCCGTCCCCTAATCCTAACCCGTACGCTAACACTAACCCGCGCCCTCACACTTACGCTCCCCCTAAAGCGTTGCCGTACCCTCACCTGGACCCTAAACCGTCCCCGTCCCCTAACCCTAACCCTAGCCCGAACCCTAAGCCTAACCCTTCCCCGAAGCCTGACCCTCACCCGTCCCCTAATCCTAACCCGTACGCTAACACTAACCCGCGCCCTCACACGCACGCTCCCCCTAAAGCGTTGCCGTACCCTCACCTGGACCCTAAACCGTCCCCGTCCCCTAACCCTAACCCTAGCGCGAACCCTAACCCTAACCCTTCCCCGAAGCCTGACCCTCACCCGTCCCCTAATCCTAACCCGTAGGCTAACACTATACCGCGCCCTCACACGTACGCTCCCCCTAAAGCGGTGCCGTACCCTCACCTGGACCCTAAACCGTCCCCGTCCCCTAACCCTAACCCTAGCCCGAAGCCTAACCCTAACACTTCCCCGAAGCCTGACCCTCACCCGTCCCCTAATCCTACCCCGTACGCTCACACTAATCCGCGCCCTCACACGTACGCTCCCCCTAAAACGTTGCCGTACCCTCACCTGGACCCTAAACCGTCCCCGTCCGCAACCCTAACTCTAGCCCGAACCCTAACCCTAAACCTTCCCCGAAGCCTGACCCTCACCCGTCCCCTAATCCTAACCCGTACGCTAACACTAACCCGCGCCCTCACACGTACGCTCCCCCTAAAGCGTTGCCGTACCCTCACCTGGAGCCTTAAACGTCCCCGTCCCCTAACCCTAACCCTAGCCCGAACCCTAACCCTAACCCTTCCCCGAAGCCTGACCCTCACCCGTCCCCTAGTCCTAACCCGTACGCTAACACTAACCCACGCCCTCACACGTACGCTCCCCCTAAAGCGTTGCCGAACCCTCACCTGGACCCTAAACCGTCCCCATCCCCTAACCCTAACCCTAGCCCGAACCCTAACCCTAACCCTTCCCCGAAGCCTGAACCTCACCCGTGCCATAATCCTAACCCGTACGCTAACACTAACCCGCACCCTCACATGTACGCTCCCCATAAACCGTTGCCATACCCTCACCTGGACCCTAAACCGTCCCCGTCCCCTAACACTAACTCTAGCCCGAACCCTAACCCTAACCCTTCCCCGAAGGCTTACCCCCACCCGTCCCCTAATCCTAACCCGTACGCTAACAATAACCCGCGCCCTCACAAGTACGCCCCCCCTAAAGCGTTGCCGTACCCTCACCTGGACCCTAAACCGTCCCCGTCCCCTAACCCTAACCCTAACCCTAGCCCTAACTCTAACCCTAAGCCTTCCCCGAAGCCTGACCCTCACCCGTCCCCTAATCCTAACCCGAACGCTAACACTAACCCGCGCCTTCACACGTACGCTCCTCCTAAAGCATTGCCGTACCCTCACCTGGACCCTAAACCGTCCCAGTCCCCTAACCCTAACCCTAGCCAGAACCCAAACCCTAACCCTTCCCCGAAGCCTGACCTTCACCCGTCCCCTAATCCTAACCCGTACGCTAACACTAACCCGCGCCCTCACACGTACGCTCCCCCTGAAGCGTTGCCGTACCCTCACCTGGAGCCTAAACCGTCCCCGTCCCCTAACCCTAACCCTAGCCCGAACCCTAACCCTAACCCTTCCCCGAAGCCTGACCCTCACCCGTCCCCTAATCCTAACCCGTACGCTAACACTAACCCACGCCCTCACACGTACGCTCCCCCTAAAGCGTTGCCGAACCCTCACCTGGACCCTAAACCGTCCCCATCCCCTAACCCTAACCCTAGCCCGAACCCTAACCCTAACCCTTCCCCGAAGCCTGAACCTCACCCGTGCCATAATCCTAACCCGTACGCTAACACTAACCCGCACCCTCACATGTACGCTCCCCATAAACCGTTGCCATACCCTCACCTGGACCCTAAACCGTCCCCGTCCCCTAACACTAACTCTAGCCCGAACCCTAACCCTAACCCTTCCCCGAAGGCTTACCCCCACCCGTCCCCTAATCCTAACCCGTACGCTAACAATAACCCGCGCCCTCACAAGTACGCCCCCCCTAAAGCGTTGCCGTACCCTCACCTGGACCCTAAACCGTCCCCGTCCCCTAACCCTAACCCTAACCCTAGCCCTAACCCTAACCCTAAGCCTTCCCCGAAGCCTGACCCTCACCCGTCCCCTAATCCTAACCCGAACGCTAACACTAACCCGCGCCTTCACACGTACGCTCCTCCTAAAGCATTGCCGTACCCTCACCTGGACCCTAAACCGTCCCAGTCCCCTAACCCTAACCCTAGCCAGAACCCAAACCCTAACCCTTCCCCGAAGCCTGACCTTCACCCGTCCCCTAATCCTAACCCGTACGCTAACACTAACCCGCGCCCTCACACGTACGCTCCCCCTGAAGCGTTGCCGTACCCTCACCTGGAGCCTAAACCGTCCCCGTCCCCTAACCCTAACCCTAGCCCGAACCCTAACCCTAACCCTTCCCCGAAGCCTGACCCTCACCCGTCCCCTAATCCTAACCCGTACGCTAACACTAACCCACGCCCTCACACGTACGCTCCCCCTAAAGCGTTGCCGAACCCTCACCTGGACCCTAAACCGTCCCCATCCCCTAACCCTAACCCTAGCCCGAACCCTAACCCTAACCCTTCCCCGAAGCCTGAACCTCACCCGTGCCATAATCCTAACCCGTACGCTAACACTAACCCGCACCCTCACATGTACGCTCCCCATAAAGCGTTGCCGTACCCTCACCTGGACCCTAAACCGTCCCCGTCCCATAACACTAACTCTAGCCCGAACCCTAGCCCTAACCCTTCCCCGAAGCCTTACCCCCACCCGTCCCCTAATCCTAACCCGAACGCTAACACTAACCCGCGCCCTCACAAGTACGCCCCCCCTAAAGCGTTGCCGTACCCTCACCTGGACCCTAAACCGTCCCAGTCCCCTAACCCTAACCCTAGCCAGAACCCAAACCCTAACCCTTCCCCGAAGCCTGACCTTCACCCGTCCCCTAATCCTAACCCGTACGCTAACACTAACCCGCGCCCTCACACGCACGCTCCCCCTAAAGCGTTGCCGTACCCTCACCTGGACCCTAAACCATCCCCGTCCCCTAACCCTAACCCTAGCCCCAACCCTAACCCTAACCCTTCCCCGAAGCCTGACCCTCTCCCTTCCCCTAATCCTTACCCTTACGCTAACACTAACCCGCGCCCTCACACGCACGCTCCCCCTAAAGCGTTGCCGTACCCTCACCTGGACCCTAAACCGTCCCCGTCCCCTAACCCTAACCCTAGCCCGAAACCTAACCCTAACCCTTCCCCGAAGCCTGACCCTCACCCGTCCCATAATCCTAACCCGTACGCTAACACTAACCCGCGCCCTCACACGCACTCTCCCCCTAAAGTGTTGCCGTACCCTCACCTGGACAATAAACCGTCCCCGTCCCCTAACCCTAACCCTAGCCCGAACCCTAACCCTAACCCTTCCCCGAAGCCTGACCCTCACCCGTCCCCTAATACTAACCCGTACGCTAACACTAACCCGCGCCCTCACACGCACGCTCCCCCTAAAGCGTTGCCGTACCCTCACCTGGACCCTAAACAGTCTCCGTCCCCTAACCCTAACCCTAGCCCGAACCCTAACCCTAACCCTTCCCCGAAGCCTGACCCTCACCCGTCCCCTAATCCTAACCCGTACGCTAACACTAACCCGCGCCCTCACACGCACGCTCCCCCTAAAGCGTTGCCGTACCCTCACCTGGACCCTAAACCGTCCCCGTCCCCTAACCCTAACCCTAGCCCGAACCCTAACCCTAAGCCTTCCCCGAAGCCTGACCCTCACCCGTTCCCTAATCCTAACCCGTAGGCTACCACTAACCTGCGCCCTCACATGTACGCTCCCCCTAAAGCGTTGCCGTACCCTCACCTGGACCCTAAACCGTCCCCGTCCCCTAACCCTAACCCTAGCCCGAACCCTAACCCTAACCCTAACCCTTCCCCGAAGCCTGACCCTCACCCGTCCCCTAATCCTAACCCGAACGCTAACACTAACCCGCGCCTTCACACGTACGCTCCTCCTAAAGCATTGCCGTACCCTCACCTGGACCCTAAACCGTCCCAGTCCCCTAACCCTAACCCTAGCCAGAACCCAAACCCTAACCCTTCCCCGAAGCCTGACCTTCACCCGTCCCCTAATCCTAACCCGTACGCTAACACTAACCCGCGCCCTCACACGTACGCTCCCCCTGAAGCGTTGCCGTACCCTCACCTGGAGCCTAAACCGTCCCCGTCCCCTAACCCTAACCCTAGCCCGAACCCTAACCCTAACACTTCCCCGAAGCCTGACCCTCACCCGTCCCCTAATCCTAACCCGTACGCTAACACTAACCCACGCCCTCACACGTACGCTCCCCCTAAAGCGTTGCCGAACCCTCACCTGGACCCTAAACCGTCCCCATCCCCTAACCCTAACCCTAGCCCGAACCCTAACCCTAACCCTTCCCCGAAGCCTGAACCTCACCCGTGCCATAATCCTAACCCGTACGCTAACACTAACCCGCACCCTCACATGTACGCTCCCCATAAAGCGTTGCCGTACCCTCACCTGGACCCTAAACCGTCCCCGTCCCATAACACTAACTCTAGCCCGAACCCTAGCCCTAACCCTTCCCCGAAGCCTTACCCCCACCCGTCCCCTAATCCTAACCCGTACGCTAACAATAACCCGCGCCCTCACAAGTACGCCCCCCCTAAAGCGTTGCCGTACCCTCACCTGGACACTAAACCGTCCCCTAACCCTAACCCTAACCCTAGCCCGAACCCTAACCCTAAGCCTTCCCCGAAGCCTGACCCTCACCCGTCCCCTAACCCTAACCCGAACGCTAACACTAACCCGCGCCTTCACACGTACGCTCCCCCTAAAGCATTGCCGTACCCTCACCTGGACCCTAAACCGTCCCAGTCCCCTAACCCTAACCCTAGCCAGAACCCAAACCCTAACCCTTCCCCGAAGCCTGACCCTCACCCGTCCCCTAATCCTAACCCGTACGCTAACACTAACCCGCGCCCTCACACGTACACTCCCCCTAAAGCGTTGCCGTACCCTCACCTGGACCCTAAACCGTCCCTGTCCCCTAACCCTAACCCTAGCCGGAACCCTAACCCTATCCCTTCCCCGAAGCCTGACCCTCACCCGTCCCCTAATCCTAACCCGTAGGCTAACACTAACCCGCGCCCTCACACGTACGCGCCCCCTAAAGCATTGCCGTACCCTCACCTGGACCCTAAATGGTCCCCTAACCCTAACCCTAACCCGAGCCCGAACCCTAACCCTAACTCTTCCCCGAAGCCTGACCCTCACCCGTCCCCTAATCCTTACCCTTACGTTAACACTAACCCGCGCCCTCACACGTTCGCTCCCCCTAAAGCGTTGCCGTACCCTCACCTGGACCCTAAACCGTCCCCGTCCCCTAACCCTAACCCTAGCCCGAACCCTAACCCTAACCCTTCCCCGAAGCCTGACCCTCACCCGTCCGCTAATCCTAACCCGTAGGCTAAAACTAACCCGCGCCCTCACACGTATGCTCCCCCTAAAGCGTTGCTGTACCCTCACCTGGACCCTAAACTGTCGCCGTCCCCAACCCTAACCTTAGCCCGAACCCTAACCAATCCCCGAAGCCTGACCCTCACCCGTCCCCTAATCCTAACCCGTACGCTAACACTAACCCGCGCCCTCACACGTACCCTCCTCCTAAAGCGTTGCCGTACCCTCACCTGGACCCTAAACCGTCCCCGTCCCCTAACCCTAACCCTAGCCCGAACCCTAACCCTAACCCTTCCCCGAAGCCTGACCCTCACCTGTCCACTAATCCTAACCCGTAGGCTAACACGAACCCGCGCCCTCACACGCACGCTCCCCCTAAAGCGTTGCCGTACCCTCACCTGGACCCTAAACCATCCCCGTCCCCTAACCCTAACCCTAGCCCCAACCCTAACCCTAACCCTTCCCCGAAGCCTGACCCTCACCCTTCCCCTAATCCTTACCCTTACGCTAACACTAACCCGCGCCCTCACACGCACGCTCCCCCTAAAGCGTTGCCGTACCCTCACCTGGACCCTAAACCGTCCCCTAACCCTAACCCTAACCCTAGCCCGAAACCTAACCCTAACCCTTCCCCGAAGCCTGACCCTCACCCGTCCCATAATCCTAACCCGTACGCTAACACTAACCCGCGCCCTCACACGCACTCTCCCCCTAAAGTGTTGCCGTACCCTCACCTGGACAATAAACCGTCCCCGTCCCCTAACCCTAACCCTAGCCCGAACCCTAACCCTAACCCTTCCCCGAAGCCTGACCCTCACCCGTCCCCTAATACTAACCCGTACGCTAACACTAACCCGCGCCCTCACACGCACGCTCCCCCTAAAGCGTTGCCGTACCCTCACCTGGACCCTAAACAGTCTCCGTCCCCTAACCCTAACCCTAGCCCGAACCCTAACCCTAACCCTTCCCCGAAGCCTGACCCTCACAAGTCCCCTAATCCTAACCCGTACGCTAACACTAACCCGCGCCCTCACACGCACGCTCCCCCTAAAGCGTTGCCGTACCCTCACCTGGACCCTAAACCGTCCCCGTCCCCTAACCCTAACCCTAGCCCGAACCCTAACCCTAAGCCTTCCCCGAAGCCTGACCCTCACCCGTTCCCTAATCCTAACCCGTAGGCTAACACTAACCTGCGCCCTCACATGTACGCTCCCCCTAAAGCGTTGCCGTACCCTCACCTGGACCCTAAACCGTCCCCGTCCCCTAACCCTAACCCTAGCCCGAACCCTAACCCTAACCCTAACCCTTCCCCGAAGCCTGACCCTCACCCGTCCCCTAATCCTAACCCGTAGGCTAACACTAACCCGCGCCCTCACACGTACGCTCCCCCTAAAGCGGTGCCGTACCCTCACCTGGACCCTAAACGTCCCCGTCCCCTAACCCTAATCCTAGCCCGAAGCCTAACCCTAACACTTCCCTGAAGCCTGACCCTCACCCGTCCCCTAATCCTAACCCGTACTCTAACACTATCCCACGCCCTCACACGTACGCTCCCCCTAAAACGTTGCCGTACCCTCACCTGGACCCTAAACCGTCCCCGTCCGCAACCCTAACCCTAGCCCAAACCCTAACCCTAACCCTTCCCCGAAGCCTGTCCCTCACCCGTCCCCTAATCCTAACCCGTACGCTAACACTAACCCGCGCCCTCACACTTACGCTCCCCCTAAAGCGTTGCCGTACCCTCACCTGGAGCCTAAACCGTCCCCGTCCCCTAACCCTAACCCTAGCCCGAACCCTAACCCTAACCCTTCCCCGAAGCCTGACCCTCACCCGTCGCCTAATCCTAACCCGTAGGCTAACACTAACCCACGCCCTCACACGCACGCTCCCCCTAAAGCGTTGCCGTACCCTCACCTAGAGCCTAAACCGTCCCCGTCCCCTAACCCTAACCCTAGCCCGAGCCCTAACCCTAACCCTTCCCCGAAGCCTGACGCTCACCCGTCGCCTCATCCTAACCCGTACGCTAACACTAACCCGCGCCCTCACACGTACGCTCCCCCTAAAGCGTTGCCGTACCCTCACCTGGACCCTAAACCGTCCCCGTCCCCTAACACTAACCCTAGCCCGAACCCTAACCCTAACCCTTCCCCGAAGCCTGACCCTCACCTGTCCACTAATCCTAACCCGTACGCTAACACTAACCCGCGCCCTCACACGTACGCTCCCCCTAAAGCGTTGCCGTACCGTCACCTGGACCCTAAACCGTTCCCGTCCCCTAACCCTAACCCTAGCCCGAACCCTAACCCTGACCCTTCCCCGAAGCCTGACCCTCACCCGTCCCCTAATCCTAACCCGTACGCTAACACTAACCCGCGCCCTCACACGTACGCTCCCCCTAAAGCATTGCCGTACCCTCACCTGGACCCTAAACCGTCCCCGTCCCCTAACCCTAACCCTAGCCCGAACCCTAACACTAAACCTTCCCCGAAGCCTGAACCTCACCCATCCCCTAATCCTAACCCGTATGCTAACACTAACCCGCGTCCTCACACGTACCCTCCTCCTAAAGCGTTGCCGTACCCTCACCTGGACCCTAAGCCGTCCCCTAACCCTAACCCTAAACCTAGCCCGAACACTAACCCTAACCCTTCCCGGAAGCCTGACCCTCACCCGTCCCCTAATCCTAACCCATACGGTAACACTAACCCGCGCCCTCACACGTACTCTCCCATAAAGCGTTGCCGTACCCTCACCTGGACCCTAAACCGTCCCCGACCCTAACCCTAACCCTAGCCCGAACCCTAACCCTAACCCTTCCCCGAAGCCTGACCCTCACCCGTCCCATAATCCTAACCCGTACGCTAACACTAACCCGCGCCCTCACACGTACGCTCCCCCTAAAGCGTTGCCGTACCCTCACCTGGACCCTAAAACGTCCCCGTCCCCTAACCCTAACCCTAGACCGAACCCTAACCGTAACCCTTCCCCGAAGCCTGACCCTCACCCGTCCCCTAATCCTAACTCGTACGCTAATACTAACCCGCGCCCTCACACGTACGCTCCCCCTAAAGCGTTGCCGAACCCTCACCTGGACCCTAAACCGTCCCCATCTCCTAACCCTAACCCTAGCCCGAACCCTAACCCTAAACCTTCCCCGAAGCCTGAACCTCACCCGTCCCCTAATCCTAACCCGTACGCTAACACTAACCCGCGCCCTCACACGTACGCTCCCCCTAAAGCGTTGCCGAACCCTCACCTGGACCCTAAACCGTCCCCATCTCCTAACCCTAACCCTAGCCCGAACCCTAACCCTGACCCTTCCCCGAAGCCTGACCCTCACCCGTCCCCTAATCCTAACCCGTACGCTAACACTAACCCGCGCCCTCACACGTACGCTCCCCCTAAAGCATTGCCGTACCCTCACCTGGACCCTAAACCGTCCCCGTCCCCTAACCCTAACCCTAGCCCGAACCCTAACACTAAACCTTCCCCGAAGCCTGAACCTCACCCATCCCCTAATCCTAACCCGTACGCTAACACTAACCCGCGCCCTCACACGTACGCTCCCCCTAAAGCGTTGCCGTACCCTCACCTGGACCCTAAACCGTCCCCGTCCCCTAACACTAAACCTAGCCCGAACCCTAACCCTAACCCTTCCCCGAAGCCTGACCCTCACCTGTCCACTAATGCTACCCCGTACGCTAACACTAACCCGCGCCCTCACACGTACGCTCCCCCTAAAGCGTTGCCGTACCCTCACCTGGACCCTAAACCGTCTCCGTCCCCTAACCCTAACCCTAGCCCGAACCCTAACCCTGACCCTTCCCTGAAGCCTGACCCTCACCCGTCCCCTAATCCTAACCCGTACGCTAACACTAACACGCGCCCTCACACGTACGCTCCCCCTAAAGCGTTGCCGTACCCTCACCTGGACCCTAAACCGTACCCGTCCCCAAACCTAATCGTAGCCCGAACCCTAACCCTAACCCTTCCCCGAAGCCTGAAACTCACCCATCCCCTAATCCTAACCCGTAGGCTAACACTAACCCGCGCCCTCACACGTACGCTCCCCCTAAAGCGTTGCCGTACCCTCACCTGGACCCTAAACCGTCCCCGTCCCCTAACACTAACTCTAGCCCGAACCCTAACCCTAACACTTCCCCGAAGCCTTACCCCCACCCGTCCCCTAATCCTAACCCGTACGCTAACACTAACCCGCGCTCTCAGAAGTACGCCCCCCCTAAAGCGTTGCCGAACCCTCACCTGGACTCTAAAACGTCCCCGTCCCCTAACCCTAACCCTAGCCCGACCCTAACCCTAAGCGTTCCCCGAAGCCTGACCCTCACCCGTCCCCTAATCCTAACCCGTACGCTAACACTAACCCGCGCCCTCACACGTACGCTCCCCCTAAAGCGTTGCCGTACCCTCACCTGGACCCTAAACCTTCCCTGTCCCCTAACCCTAACCCTACCCAGAACCCTAACCCTATCCCTTCCCCGAAGCCTGACCCTCACCCGTCCCCTAATCCTAACCCGTAGGCTAACACTAACCCGCTCCCTCACACGTACGCGCCCCCTAAAGCATTGCCATACCCTCATCTGGACCCTAAACGGTCCCCTAACCCTAACCCTAACCCGAGCCCGAACCCTAACCCTAACTCTTCCCCGAAGTCTGACCCTCACCCGTCCCCTAATCCTACCCTTACGCTAACACTAACCCGCGCCCTCACACGTACGCTCCCCCTAAAACGTTGCCGTACCCTCACCTGGACCCTAAACCGTCCCCGTCCCCTAACCCTAACCCTAGCCCGAACACTAACCCTAACCCTTCCCCGAAGCCTGACCCTCACCCGTCCGCTAATCCTAACCCGTAGGCTAAAACTAACCTGCGCCCTCACACGTACGCTCCCCCTAAAGCGTTGCTGTACCCTCACCTGGACCCTAAACTGTCGCCGTCCCCAACCGTAACCTTAGCCCGAACCCTAACCAATCCCCGAAGCCTGACCATCACCCGTCCCCTAATCCTAACCCGTAGGCTAACACTAACCCGCGCCCTCACACGTACGCTCCCCCTAAAGCGTTGCCGTACCCTCACCTGGACCCTCAACCGTCCCCGTCCCCTAACCCTAACCCTAGCTTGAACCCTAACCCTAACCCTTCCCCGAAGCCTGACCCTCACCCGTCCACTAATTCTAACCCGTAGGCTAACCCTAACCCGCACCCTCACACGTACGCTCCCCCTAAAGCGTTGCCGTACCCTCACCTGGACCCTCAACCGTCCCCGTCCCCTAACACTAACCCTAGCCCGAACCCTAATCCTAACCCTTCCCCGAAGCCTGACCCTCACCCATCCCCTAATCCTAACCCGTACGCTAACACTAAACCGCGCCCTCACACGTACGCTCCCTCTAAAGCGTTGCCGTACCCTCACCTGGACACTAAGCCGTCCCCTAACCCTAACCCTAAACCTAGCCCGAACCCTAACCCTAACCCTTCCCCGAAGCCTGACCCTCACCCGTCCCCTAATCCTAACCCGTACGCTAACACTAACCCATGCCCTCACACGTACTCTACCCCTAAAGCGTTGCCGTACCCTCACCTGGACCCTAAACCGTCCCCGACCCTAACCCTAACCCTAGCCCAAACCCTAACCCTAACCCTTCCCCGAAGCCTGACCCTCACCCGTCCCCTAATCCTTACCCGTACGGTAACACTAACCCGCGCCCTCACACGTACGCTCCCCCTTAAGCGTTGCCGTACCCTCACCTGGACCCTAAACCGTCCCCATCCCCTAACCCTAACCCTAGCCCGAACCCTAACACTAACACTTCCCCGAAGCCTGACCCTCACCCGTCCCCTAATCCTAACCCGTACGGTAACACTAACCCGCGCCCTCACACGTACGCTCCCCCTAAAGCGTTGCCGTACCCTCACCTGGACCCTAAACCGTCCCCGTCCCCTAACCCTAACCCTAGCCCGAACCCTAACCCTAACTCTTCCCCGAAGCCTGACCCTCACCCGTCCCCTAATCCTTACCCGTACGCTAACACTAACCCACGCCCTCACACGTACGCTCCCCCTAAAGCGTTGCCGTACCCTCACCTGGACCCTAAACCGTCCCCGTCCCCTAACCCTAACCCAAGCCCGAACCCTAACCCTAACCCTTCCCCGAAGCCTGACCCGCACCCGTCCGCTAATCCTAACCCGTACGCTAACGCTCACCCGCGCCCTCACACGTACGCTCCCCCTAAAGCGTTGCTGTACCCTCACCTGGACCGTAAACTGTCCCCGTCCCCAACCCTAACCCTAGCCCGAACCCTAACCAATCCCCGAAGCCTGACCCTCAACCGTCCCCTAATCCTAACCCGTACGCTAACACTAACCCGCGCCCTCACACGTACGCTCCCCCTAAAGCGTTGCCGTACCCTCACCTGGACCCTAAACCGTCCCCGTCCCCTAACCCTAACCCTAGCCCGAACCCTAACCCTAACCCTTCCCCGATGCCTGACCCTCACCCGTCCCCTAATCCTAACCCGTACGCTAACGCTAACCAGCGCACTCAACGTACGCTCCCCATAAAGCGTTGCCGTTACCTTCACCTGGACCCTAAACCGTCCCCATCCCCTAACCCTAACCCTAGCCCGAACCCTAACCCTAACCCTTCCCCGAAGGCTGACCCTCACCCGTCCCATAATGCTAACCCGTACGCTAACACTAACCCACGCCCTCACACGCACGCTCCCCCTAAAGCGTTGCCGTACCCTCACCTGGACCCTAAACCGTCCCCATCCCCTAACCCTAACCCTAGCCCGAACCCTAACCCTAACCCTTCCCCGAAGCCTGACCCGCACCCGTCCGCTAATCCTAACCCGTACGCTAACGCTCACCCGCGCCCTCACACGTACGCTCCCCCTAAAGCGTTGCTGTACCCTCACCTGGACCGTAAACTGTCCCCGTCCCCAACCCTAACCCTAGCCCGAACCCTAACCAATCCCCGAAGCCTGACCCTCAACCGTCCCCTAATCCTAACCCGTACGCTAACACTAACCCGCGCCCTCACACGTACGCTCCCCCTAAAGCGTTGCCGTACCCTCACCTGGACCCTAAACCGTCCCCGTCCCCTAACCCTAACCCTAGCCCGAACCCTAACCCTAACCCTTCCCCGATGCCTGACCCTCACCCGTCCCCTAATCCTAACCCGTACGCTAACGCTAACCCGCGCCCTCAACGTACGCTCCCCATAAAGCGTTGCCGTTACCTTCACCTGGACCCTAAACCGTCCCCATCCCCTAACCCTAACCCTAGCCCGAACCCTAACCCTAACCCTTCCCCGAAGCCTGACCCTCACCCGTCCCATAATCCTAACCCGTACGCTAACACTAACGCGCGCCCTCACATGTACGCTCCCCCTAAAGCGTTGCCGTACCCTCACCTGGACCCTAAACCGTCCCCGTCCCCTAAACCTAACCCTAGCCCGAACCCTAACCCTAAACCTTCCCCGATGCCTGACCCTCACCCGTCCCCTAATCCTAACCCGTACGCTAACACTATCCCGCGCCCTCAACGTACGCTCCCCATAAAGCGTTGCCGTACCTTCACCTGGACCCTAAACCGTCCCCATCCCCGAACCCTAACCCTAGCCCGAACCCTAACCCTAAACCTTCCCCGAAGCCTGACCCTCACCCGTCCCCTAATCCTAACCCGTATGCTAACACTAACCCGCTCCCTCACACGTACGCTCCCCCTAAAGCGTTGCCGTACCCTCACCTGGACCCTAAACCGTCCCCGTCCCCTAACCCTAACTCTAGCCCGAACCCTAACCCTAACCCTTCCCCGAAGCCTGACACTCACCCGTCCCCTAATCCTAACCCGTACGCTAACACTAACCCGCGCCCTCACACGTACGCTCCCCCTAAAGCGTTGCCGTACCCTCACCTGGACCCTAAACCGTCCCCGTCCACTAATCCTAACCCTAGCCCGAACCCTAACCCTAACCCTTCCCCGAAGCCTGACCCTCACCCGTCCCCTAATCCTAACACGTACGCTAACACTAACACGCGCCCTCACACGTACGCTTCCACTAAAGCGTTGCCGTACACTCACCTGGACCCTAAACCGTCCCCGTCCCCTAACCCTAACCCTGGCCCGAACCCTAAACCTAACCCTTCCCCGAAGCCTGACCCTCACCCGTCCCCTAATCCTAACCCGTACGCTAACGCTAACCCGCGCCCTCACACGTACGCTCCCCCTAAAGCATTGCCGTACCCTCACCTGGACCCTAAACCGTTCCCATCCCCTAACCCTAACCCTAGCCCGAACCCTAACCCTAACACTTCCGCGAAGCCTGACCCTCACCCGTCCCCTAATGCTAACCCGAACGCTAACACTAACCCACGCCCTCACACGTAAGCTCCCCCTAAAGCGTTGCCGTACCCTCACCTGGACCCTAAACCGTCGCAGTCCCCTAACCCTAACCCTAGCCCGAACCCTAACCCTAACCCTTGCCCGAAGCCTGACCCTCACCCGTCCCCTAATCCTAACCCGTACGCTAACACTAACCCGCGCCCTCACACGTACGCTCCCCCTAAAGCGTTGCCGTACCCTCACCTGGACCCTAAACCGTCCCCGTCCTCTAACCCTAACCCTAGCCCGAACCCTAACCCTAACCCTTCCCCGAAGCCTGACCCTCACCCGTCCCCTAATCCTAACCCGTACGCTAACACTAACCCGCGCCCTCACACGTACGCTCCCACTAAAGCGTTGCCGTACCCTCACCTGGACCCTAAACCGTCCCCGTCCCCTAACCCTAACCCTAGCCCGAACCCTAACCCTAACCCTTCCCCGAAGCCTGACCCTCACCCGTCCACTAATCCTAACCCGTACGCTAACACTAACCCGCGCCCTCACACGTACGCTCCCACTAAAGCGTTGCCGTACCCTCACCTGGACCCTAAACCGTCCCCATCCCCTAACCCTAACCCTAGCCCAAACCCTAACCCTAACCCTTCCCCGAGGCCTGACCCTCACCCGTCCCCTAATCCTAACCCGTACGCTAACACTAACCTGAGACGTAACACGTACGCTCCCCCTAAAGTGTTGCCGTACCCTCACCTGGACCCTAAACCGTCCCCGTCCCCTAACCCTAACCCTTCCCCGAGGCCTGACCCTCACCCCTCCCCTAATCCTAACCCGTACGCTAACACTAACCTGAGACCTCACACGTACGCTCCCCCTAAAGCGTTGCTGTACCCTCACCTGGACCCTAAACTGGCCCCGTCCCCAACCCTAACCCTAGCCCGAACCCTAACCAATCCCCGAAGCCTGACCCTCAACCGTCCCCTAATCCTAACCCGTACGCTAACACTAACCCGCGCACTCACACGTACGCTCCCCCTAAAGCGTTGCCGTACCCTCACCTGGACCCTAAACCGTCCCCGTCCCCTAACCCTAACTCTAGCCCGAACCCTAACCCTAACCCTTCCCCGATGCCTGACCCTCACCCGTCCCCTAATCCTAACCCGTACGCTAACGCTAACCCGCGCCCTCAACGTACGCTCCCCATAAAGCGTTGCCGTTACCTTCACCTGGACCCTAAACCGTCCCCATCCCCTAACCCTAACCCTAGCCCGAACCCTAACCCTAACCCTTCCCCGAAGCCTGACCCTCACCCGTCCCATAATCCTAACCCGTACGCTAACACTAACGCGCGCCCTCACATGTACGCTCCCCCTAAAGCGTTGCCGTACCCTCACCTGGACCCTAAACCATCCCCGTCCCCTAACGCTAACCCTAGCCCGAAACCTAACCCTAACCCTTCCCCGAAGCCTGACCCTCACCCGTCCCCTAATCCTAACACGTACGCTAACACTAACCCGCGCCCTCACACGTACGCTCCCACTAAAGCGTTGCCGTACCCTCACCTGGACCCTAAACCGTCCCCGTCCCCTAACCCTAACCCTGGCCCGAACCCTAAACCTAACCCTTCCCCGAAGCCTGACCCTCACCCGTCCCCTAATCCTAACCCGTACGCTAACGCTAACCCGCGCCCTCACACGTACGCTCCCCCTAAAGCGTTGCCGTACCCTCACCTGGTCCCTAAACCGTTCCCATCCCCTAACCCTAACCCTAGCCCGAACCCTAACCCTAACACTTCCGCGAAGCCTGACCCTCACCCGTCCCCTAATGCTAACCCGAACGCTAACACTAACCCACGCCCTCACACGTAAGCTCCCCCTAAAGCGTTGCCGTACCCTCACCTGGACCCTAAACCGTCCCCGTCCCCTAACCCTAACCCTAGCCCGAACCCTAACCCTAACCCTTGCCCGAAGCCTGACCCTCACCCGTCCCCTAATCCTAACCCGTACGCTAACAATAACCCGTGCCCTCACACGTACGCTCCTCCTAAAGCGTTGCCGTACCCTCACCTGGACCCTAAACCGTCCCCGTCCCCTAACCCTAACTCTAGCCCGAACCCTAACCCTAACCCTTCCCCGAAGCCTGACCCTCACCCGTCCCCTAATCCTAACCCGTACGCTAACACTAACCCGCGCCCTCACACGTACGCTCCCCCTAAAGCGTTGCCGTACCCTCACCTGGACCCTAAACCGTCCCCGTCCTCTAACCCTAAGCCTAGCCCGAACCCTAACCCTAACACTTCCCCGAAGCCTGACCCTCACCCGTCCCCTAATCCTAACCCGTACGCTAACACTAACCCGCGCCCTCACACATACGCTCCCACTAAAGCGTTGCCGAACCCTCACCTGGACCCTAAACCGTCCCCGTCCCCTAACCCTAACCCTAGCCCAAACCCTAACCCTAACCCTTCCCCGAAGCCTGACCCTCACCCGTCCCCTAATCCTAACCCTTACGCTAACACTAACCCACGCCCTCACACGTACGCTCCCACTAAAGCGTTGCCGTACCCTCACCTGGACCCTAAACCGTCCCCATCCCCTAACCCTAACCCTAGCCCAAACCCTAACCCTAACCCTTCCCCGAGGCCTGACCCTCACCCGTCCCCTAATCCTAACCCGTACGCTAACAGTAACCCGCGCCCTCACACGTACGCTCCCCCTAAAGCGTTGCCGTACCCTCACCTGGACCCTAAACCGTCCCCGTCCCCTAACCCTAACCCTAGCCCGAACCCTAACCCTAACCCTTCCCCGAAGCCTGACCCTCACACGTCCCCTAATCCTAACACATACGCTAACGATAACCCGCGCCCTCAACGTACGCTCCACCTAAAGAGTTGCCGTACCCTCACCTGGACCCTAAACCGTCCCCGTCCCCTAACCCTAACCCTAGCCCGAACCCTAACCCTAACCCTTCCCCGAAGCCTGACCCTCACCCGTCCCCTAATCCTAACCCGTACGCTAACACTAACACGCGCCCTCACACGTACGCTCCCCCTAAAGCGTTGCCGTACCCTCACATGGACTCTAAACTGTCCCCGTTCCCTAACCCTAACCCTAGCCCGAACCCTAACGCTAACCCTTCCCCGAAGCCTGACCCTCACCTGTCCCCTAATCCTAACCCGTACGCTAACACTAACCCGCACCCTCACACGTACGCTCCCCCTAAAGCGTTGCCGTACCCTCACCTGGACCCTAAACCGTCCCCATCCCCTAACCCTAACCCTAGCCCGAACCCTAACCCTAACACTTACCCGAAGCCTGACCCTCACCCGTCCCCTAATCCTAACCCGTACGCTAACACTAACCCGCGCCCTCACACGTAAGCTCCCCCTAAAGCGTTGCCGTACCCTCACCTGGACCCTAAACCGTCCCCGTCCCCTAACCCTAACCCTAGCCCGAACCCTAACACTAACCGTTCCCCGAAGCCTGACCCTCACCCGTCCCCTAATCCTAACCCGTACGCTAACACTAACCCTCGCCCTCACACGTACGCTCCCCCTAAAGCGTTGCCGTACCCTCACCTGGACCCTAAACCGTCCCCGTCCCCTAACCCTAACCCTAGCCCGAACCCTAACCCTAACCCTTCCCCGAAGCCTGACCCTCACCCGTCCCCTAATCCTAACACGTACGCTAACGCTAACCCGCGCCCTCAACGTACGCTCCACCTAAAGCGTTGCCGTACCCTCACCTGGATCCTAAACCGTCCCCATCCCCTAACCCTAACCCTAGCCCGAACCCTAACCCTAACCCTTCCCCGAAGCCTGACCCTCACCCGTCCACTAATCCTAACGCGTAGGCTAACACTAACCCATGCCCTCACACGTACGCTCCCCCTAAAGCGTTGCCGTACCCTCACCTGGACCCTAAACCGTCCCCATCCCCTAACCCTACCCTACCCCGAACCCTAACCTTAACCCTTCACCAAAGCCTGACCCTCACCCGTCCCCTAATCCTAACACGTACGCTAACACTAACCCACGCCCTCAATCGTACGCTCCCACTAAAGCGTTGCCGTACCCTCACCTGGACCCTAAACCGTTCCCGTCCCCTAACACTAACCCTAGCCCGAACCCTAAACCTAACCCTTCCCCGAAGCCTGACCCTCACCCATCCCCTAATCCTAACCCGTATGCTAACACTAACCCGCGCCCTCACACGTACGCTCCCCCTAAAGCGTTGCCGTACCCTCACCTGGACCCTAAACCGTCCCCGTCCTCTAACCCTAACCCTAGCCCGAACCCTAACACTAACCCTTCCCCGAAGCCTGACCCTCACCCGTGCCGTAATCCTAACCCGTACGCTAACGCTAACCCGCGCCCTCACACGTACGCTCCCACTAAAGCGATGCCGTACCTTCACCTGGACCCTAAACCGTCCCCGTCCCCTAACCCTAACCCTAGCCCGAACCCTAACCCTAACTCTTCCCCGAAGCCTGACCCTCACCCGTCCCCTAATCCTAACCCTTACGCTAACACTAACCCGCACCCTCACACGCACGCTCCCCCTAAAGCGTTGCCGTACCCTCACCTGGACCCTAAACCGTCCCCGTCTCCTAACCCTAACCCTAGCCCGAACCCTAAACCTAACCCTTCCGCGAAGCCTGACCCTCACCCGTGCCATAATCCTAACCCATACGCTAACACTAACCCGCGCCCTCACAGCACGCTCCCCCTAAAGCTTTGCCGTACCCTCACCTGGACCCTAAACCGTCCCCGTCCCCTAACCCTAACCCTAGCCCGAACCCTAACCCTAATCTTCCCCGAAGCCTGACCCTCACCCGTCCCCTAATCCTAACCCGTACGCTAACACTAACCCGCGACCTCACACGCACGCTACCCCTAAATCGTTGCTGTACCCTCACCTGGACCCTAAACCGTCCCCGTACCCTAACCCTAACCCTAGCCCGAACCCTAAACCTGACCCTTCCCCGAAGCCTGACCCTCACCCGTCCCCTGATCCTAACCCGTACGCTAACACTAACCCGCGCCCTCACACGCACGCTCCCCCTAAAGCGTTGCCGTACCCTCACCTGGACCCTAAGCCGTCCCCGTCCCCTAACCCTAACCCTAGCCCGAACCCTAGCCCTAACCCTTCCCCGAAGCCTGACCCTCACCCGTCCCCTAATCCTAACCCGTACGCTAACACTAACCCGCGCCCTCACACGCCCGCTCCCCCTAACGCGTTGCCGTACCCTCACCTGGACCCTAAACCGTCCCCGTCCCCTAACCCTAACCCTAGCCCGAACCCTAACCCTAACCCTTCCCCGAAGCCTGACCCTCACCCGTTCCCTAATCCTAACCCGTACGCTAACACTAACCCGCGCCCTCACACGCACGCTCCCCCTAAAGCGTTGCCGTACCCTCACCTGGACCCTAAACCGTCCCCGGCCCCTAACCCTAACCCTAGCCCGAACCCTAACCCTAACCCTTCCCCGAAGCCTGACCCTCACCCGTGCCCTAATCCTAACCCATACGCTAACACTAACCCGCGCCCTCACACGCACGCTCCCCCTAAATCGTTGCCGTACCCTCACCTGGACCCTAAACCGTCCCCGTCCCCTAACCCTAACCCTACCCCGAACCCTAACCCTAACCCTTCCCCGAAGCCTGACCCTCACCCGTCCCCTAATCCTAACCCGTTTGCTAACACTAACCTGCGCCCTCACACGCACGCTACCCTAAAGCGTTGCCGTACCCTCAACTGGACGCTAAACCGTCCCCGTCCCCTAACCCTAACCCTAGCCCGAACCCTAACCCTAACCCTTCCCCGAAGCCTGACCCTCACCCGTCCCCTAATCCTAACCCGTGCGCTAACACTAACCCGCGCCCTCACACGCACGCTCCCCCTAAAGCGTTGACGAACCCTCACCTGGACCCTAAACCGTCCCCGGCCCCTAACCCTAACCCTAGCCTGAAACCTAACCCTAACCCTTCCCCGAAGCCTGACCCTCACCCGTCCCCTAATCCTAACCCGTACGCTAACACTAACCCGCGCCCTCACACGCACGCTCACCCTAAAGCGTTGCCGTACCCTCACCTGGACCCTAAACCGTCCCCGTCACCTAACCCTAACCCTAGCCCGAACCCTAACCCGAACCCTTCCCCGAAGCCTGACCCTCACCCGTCCCCTAATCCTAACCCGTACGCTAACACTAACCCGCGCCCTCACACGCACGCTCCCCCTAAAGCGTTGCCGTACCCTCACCTGGACCCTAAACCGTCCCCGTCCCCTAACCCTAACCCTAGACCAAACCCTAACCCTAACCCTTCCCCGAAGCCTGACCCTCACCCGTCCCCTAATCCTAACCCGTACGCTAACACTAACCCGTGCCCTCACACGCACGCTCCCCCTAAAGCGTTGCCGTACCCTCACCTGGACCCTAAACCGTCCCCGGCCCCTAACCCTAACCCTAGCCCGAACCCTAACCCTAACCCTTCCCCGAAGCCTGACCCTCAACCGTGACCTAATCCTAACGCGTACGCTAACACTAACTCGCGCCCTCACACGCACGCTCCCCCTAAAGCGTTGCCGTACCCTCACCTGGACCCTAAACCGTCCCCGTCCCCTAACCCTAACCCTAGCCCGAACCCTAACCCTAACCCTTCCCCGAAGCCTGACCCTCACCCGTGCCCTAATCCTAACCCGTACGCTAACACTAACCCGCGCCCTCACACGCACGCTCCCCCTAAAGCGTTGCCGTACCCTCACCTGGACCCTAAACCGTCCCCGTCCCCTAACCCTAACACTAGCCCGAACCCTAACCTTGAAGCTTCCCCGAAGTCTGACCCTCAACCATGACCTAATCCTAACGCGTACGCTAACACTAACCCGCGC
Organism: Delphinus delphis; assembly: GCF_949987515.2. Lineage (NCBI taxonomy): Eukaryota > Metazoa > Chordata > Mammalia > Artiodactyla > Delphinidae > Delphinus > Delphinus delphis. Next base: position 36,373,396 of record NC_082695.1, read on the forward strand.
CCTCACACGCACGCTCCCCCTAAAGCATTGCCGTACCCTCACCTGGACCCTAAACCGTCCCCGTCCCCTAACCCTAACCCTAGCCCGAACACTAACACTGACCCTTCCCCGAAGCCTGACCCTCACCCGTCCCCTAATCCTAACCCGTACGCTAACACTAACCCGCGCCCTCACACGCACGCTCCCCCTAAAGCGTTGCCGTACCCTCACCTGTACCCTAAACCGTCCCCGGCCCCTAACCCTAACCCTAGCCCGAACCCTAACCCTGACCCTTCCCCGAAGCCTGACCCTCACCCGTCCCATAATCCTAACCCGTACGCTAACACTAACCCGCGCCCTCACACGCACGCTCCCGCTAAAACGTTGCCGTACCCTCACCTGGACCCTAAACCGTCCCCGTCCCCTAACCCTAACCCTAGCCCGAACCCTAACCCTAACCCTTCCCCGAAGCCTGACCCTCACCCGTCAGCTAATCCTAACCCGTATGCTAACACTAACCCGCGCCCTCACACGCACGCTCCCCCTAAAGTGTTGCCGTACCCTCACCTGGACCCTAAACCGTCCCCGTCCCCTAACCCTAACCCTAGCCCGAACCCTAACCCTAACCCTTCCCCGAAGCCTGACCCTCACCCGTCACCTAATCCTAACCCGTACGCTAACACTAACCCACGCCCTCACACGCACGCTCCCTCTAAAGCGTTGCCGTACCCTCACCTGGACCCTAAACCGTCCCCGTCCCCTAACCCTAACCCTAGCCCGAACCCTAACCCTGAACCTTCCCCGAAGCTTGACCCTCACCCGTCCCCTAATCCTAATCCGTACGCTAACACTAAGCCGCGCCCTCACACGCACGCTCCCCCTAAAGCGTTGCCGTACCCTCACCTGGACACTAAACCGTCCCCGTCCCCTAACCCTAACCCTAGCTCGAACCCTAACCCTAACCCTTCCCCGAAGCCTGACCCTCACCCGTGGCCTAATCCTAACCCGTACGCTAACACTAACCCGGCCCTCACACGCACGCTCCCCCTAAAGCGTTGCCGTACCCTCACCTGGACCCTAAACCGTCCCCGGCCCCTAACCCTAACCCTAGCCCGAACCCAAACCCTAACCCTTCCCCGAAGCATGACCCTCACCCGTCCCCTAATCCTAACCCGTACGCTAACACTAACCCGCGCCCTCACACGCACGCTCCCCCTAAAGCGTTGCCGTACCCTCACCAGGACTCTAAACCGTCCCTGGCCCCTAACCCTAACCCTAGCCCGAACCCTAACCCTGACCCTTCCTCAAAGCCTGACCCTCACCCGTCCCCTAATCCTAACCCGTACGCTAACACTAACCCGCGCCCTCACACGCACGCTCCCCCTAAAGCGTTGCCGTACCCTCACCTGGACCCTAAACCGTCCCCGTCCCCTAACCCTAACCCTAGCCCGAACCCTAACCCTAACCCTTCCCCGAAGCCTGACCCTCACCCGTGCCCTAATCCTAACCTGTACGCTAACACTAACCCGCGCCCTCACACGCACGCTCCCCCTAAAGCGTTGCCGTACCCTCACCTGGACCCTAAACCGTCCCCGTCCCCTAACCCTAACCCTATCCCGAACCCTAACCCTGACCCTTCCCCGAAGCCTGACCCTCAACCGTGACCTAATCCTAACGCGTACGCTAACACTAACCCGCGCCCTCACACGCACGCTCCCGCTAAAACGTTGCCGTACCCTCACCTGGACCCTAAACCGTCCCCGTCCCCTAACCCTAACCCTAGCCCGAACCCTAACCCTAACCCTTCCCCGAAGCCTGACCCTCACCCGTCAGCTAATCCTAACCCGTATGCTAACACTAACCCGCGCCCTCACACGCACGCTCCCCCTAAAGTGTTGCCGTACCCTCACCTGGACCCTAAACCGTCCCCGTCCCCTAACCCTAACCCTAGCCCGAACCCTAACCCTAACCCTTCCCCGAAGCCTGACCCTCACCCGTCACCTAATCCTAACCCGTACGCTAACACTAACCCGCGCCCTCACACGCACGCTCCCTCTAAAGCGTTGCCGTACCCTCACCTGGACCCTAAACCGTCCCCGTCCCCTAACCCTAACCCTAGCCCGAACCCTAACCCTGAACCTTCCCCGAAGCTTGACCCTCACCCGTCCCCTAATCCTAATCCGTACGCTAACACTAAGCCGCGCCCTCACACGCACGCTCCCCCTAAAGCGTTGCCGTACCCTCACCTGGACACTAAACCGTCCCCGTCCCCTAACCCTAACCCTAGCTCGAACCCTAACCCTAACCCTTCCCCGAAGCCTGACCCTCACCCGTGGCCTAATCCTAACCCGTACGCTAACACTAACCCGGCCCTCACACGCACGCTCCCCCTAAAGCGTTGCCGTACCCTCACCTGGACCCTAAACCGTCCCCGTCCCCTAACCCTAACACTAGCCCGAACCCTAACCTTGAAGCTTCCCCGAAGTCTGACCCTCAACCATGACCTAATCCTAACGCGTACGCTAACACTAACCCGCGCCCTCACACGCACGCTCCCCCTAAAGCATTGCCGTACCCTCACCTGGACCCTAAACCGTCCCCGTCCCCTAACCCTAACCCTAGCCCGAACACTAACACTGACCCTTCCCCGAAGCCTGACCCTCACCCGTCCCCTAATCCTAACCCGTACGCTAACACTAACCCGCGCCCTCACACGCACGCTCCCCCTAAAGCGTTGCCATACCCTCACCTGTACCCTAAACCGTCCCCGGCCCCTAACCCTAACCCTAGCCCGAACCCTAACCCTGACCCTTCCCCGAAGCCTGACCCTCACCCGTCCCATAATCCTAACCCGTACGCTAACACTAACCCGCGCCCTCACACGCACGCTCCCGCTAAAACGTTGCCGTACCCTCACCTGGACCCTAAACCGTCCCCGTCCCCTAACCCTAACCCTAGCCCGAACCCTAACCCTAACCCTTCCCCGAAGCCTGACCCTCACCCGTCAGCTAATCCTAACCCGTATGCTAACACTAACCCGCGCCCTCACACGCACGCTCCCCCTAAAGTGTTGCCGTACCCTCACCTGGACCCTAAACCGTCCCCGTCCCCTAACCCTAACCCTAGCCCGAACCCTAACCCTAACCCTTCCCCGAAGCCTGACCCTCACCCGTCACCTAATCCTAACCCGTACGCTAACACTAACCCGCGCCCTCACACGCACGCTCCCTCTAAAGCGTTGCCGTACCCTCACCTGGACCCTAAACCGTCCCCGTCCCCTAACCCTAACCCTAGCCCGAACCCTAACCCTGAACCTTCCCCGAAGCTTGACCCTCACCCGTCCCCTAATCCTAATCCGTACGCTAACACTAAGCCGCGCCCTCACACGCACGCTCCCCCTAAAGCGTTGCCGTACCCTCACCTGGACACTAAACCGTCCCCGTCCCCTAACCCTAACCCTAGCTCGAACCCTAACCCTAACCCTTCCCCGAAGCCTGACCCTCACCCGTGGCCTAATCCTAACCCGTACGCTAACACTAACCCGGCCCTCACACGCACGCTCCCCCTAAAGCGTTGCCGTACCCTCACCTGGACCCTAAACCGTCCCCGGCCCCTAACCCTAACCCTAGCCCGAACCCAAACCCTAACCCTTCCCCGAAGCATGACCCTCACCCGTCCCCTAATCCTAACCCGTACGCTAACACTAACCCGCGCCCTCACACGCACGCTCCCCCTAAAGCGTTGCCGTACCCTCACCAGGACTCTAAACCGTCCCTGGCCCCTAACCCTAACCCTAGCCCGAACCCTAACCCTGACCCTTCCTCAAAGCCTGACCCTCACCCGTCCCCTAATCCTAACCCGTACGCTAACACTAACCCGCGCCCTCACACGCACGCTCCCCCTAAAGCGTTGCCGTACCCTCACCTGGACCCTAAACCGTCCCCGTCCCCTAACCCTAACCCTAGCCCGAACCCTAACCCTAACCCTTCCCCGAAGCCTGACCCTCACCCGTGCCCTAATCCTAACCTGTACGCTAACACTAACCCGCGCCCTCACACGCACGCTCCCCCTAAAGCGTTGCCGTACCCTCACCTGGACCCTAAACCGTCCCCGTCCCCTAACCCTAACCCTATCCCGAACCCTAACCCTGACCCTTCCCCGAAGCCTGACCCTCAACCGTGACCTAATCCTAACGCGTACGCTAACACTAACCCGCGCCCTCACACGCACGCTCCCCCTAAAGCGTTGCCGTACCCTCACCTGGACCCTAAACCGTCCCCGTCCCCTAACCCTAACCCTAGCCCGAACCCTAACCCTGACCCTTCCCCGAAGCCTGACCCTCACGCGTCCCCTAATCCTAACACGTACGCTAACACTAACCTGCGCCCTCACACGCACGATCCCCCTATATCGTTGCCGTACCCTCACCTGGACCCTAAACCTTCCCCGTCCCCTAACACTAACCCTAGCCCGAACCCTAACCCTAACCCTTCCCCGAAGCCTGACCCTCACCCGTCCCTTAATCCTAACCCGTACGCTAACACTAACCCGTGCCCTCACACGCACGCTCCCCCTAAATCGTTGCCGTACCCTCACCTGGACCCTAAACCGTCCCCGTCCCCTAACCCTAACCCTAGCCTGAACCCAAACCCTAACCCTTCCGCGAAGCATGACCCTCACCCGTCCCCTAATCCTAACCCGTACGCTAACACTAACCCGCGCCCTCACACGCACGCTCCCCCTAAAGCGTTGCCGTACCCTGACCTGGACTCTAAACCGTCCCTGGCCCCTAACCCTAACCCTAGCCCGAACCCTAACCCTGACCCTTCCTCGAAGCCTGACCCTCACCCGTCCCCTAATCCTAACCCGTACGCTAACACTAACCCGCGCCCTCACATGCACGCTCCCCCTAAAGCGTTGCCGTACCCTCACCTGGACCCTAAACCGTCCCCGTCCCCTAACCCTAACCCTAGCCCGAACCCTAACCCTAACCCTTCCCCGAAGCCTGACCCTCACCCGTGCCCTAATCCTAATCTGTACGCTAACACTAACCCGCGCCCTCACACGCACGCTCCCCCTAAAGCATTGCCGTACCCTCACCTGGACCCTAAACCGTCCCCGTCCCCTAACCCTAACCCTATCCCGAACCCTAACCCTGACCCTTCCCCGAAGCCTGACCCTCAACCGTGACCTAATCCTAACGCGTACGCTAACACTAACCCGCGCCCTCACATGCACGCTCCCCCTAAAGCGTTGCCGTACCCTCACCTGGACCCTAAACCGTCCCCGTCCCCTAACCCTAACCCTAGCCCGAACCCTAACCCTGACCCTTCCCCGAAGCCTGACCCTTACGCGTCCCCTAATCCTAACCCGTACGCTAACACTAACCCGCGCCCTCACACGCACGCTCCCCCTAAATCGTTGCCGTACCCTCACCTGGACCCTAAACCTTCCCCGTCCCCTAACCCTAACCCTAGCCCGAACCCTAACCCTAACCCTTCCCCGAAGCCTGACACTCACCCGTCCCCTAATCCTAACCCGTACGCTAACACTAACCCGCGCCTCACACGCACGCTCACCCTAAAGCGTTGCCGTACCCTCACCTGGACCCTAAACCGTCCCCGGCCCCTAACCCTAACGCTAGCCCGAACCCTAACCCTAACCCTTCCCCGAAGCCTGACCCTCACCCGTCCCCTAATCCTAACACGTACGCTAACACTAACCCGCGCCCTCACACGCACGCTCACCCTAAAGCGTTACCGTACCCTCACCTGGACCCTAAACCGTCCCCGTCCCCTAACCCTAACCCTAGCCCGAACCCTAACCCTAACCCTTCCCCGAAGCGTGACCCTCACCCGTGCCGTAATCCTAACCCGTACGCTAACACTAAGCCGCGCCCTCACACGCACGCTCCCCCTAAAGCGTTGCCGTACCCTCACCTGGACCCTAAACCGTCCCCGTCCCCTAACCCTAACCCTAGCCCGAACCCTAACCCTAACCCTTCCCCGAATCCTGACCCTCACCCGTCCCCTAATCCTAACCCGTACGCTAACACTAACCCGCACCCTCACACGCACGCTCCCCCTAAAGCGTTGCCGTACCCTCACCTGGACCCTAAACCGTCCCCGACCCTAACCCTAACCCTAGCCCGAACCCTAACCCTGACCCTTCCCCGAAGCCTGACCCTCAACCGTGACCTAATCCTAGCGCGTACGCTAACACTAACCCGCGCCCTCACACGCACGCTCCCCCTAAAGCGTTGCCGTACCCTCACCTGGACCATAAACCGTCCCCGTCCCCTAACCCGAACCCTAACCCTAACCCTTCCCCGAAGCCTGACCCTCACCCGTCCCCTAATCCTAACCCGTACGCTAACACTAACCCGCGCCCTCACACGCACGCTCCCCCTAAAGCGTTGCCGTACCCTCACCTGGACCCTAAACCGTCCCCATCCCCTAACCCTAACACTAGCCCGAACCCTAACCTTGAAGCTTCCCCGAAGCCTGACCCTCAACCGTGACCTAATCCTAACGCGTACGCTAACACTAACCCGCGCCCTCACACGCACGCTCCCCCTAAAGCGTTGCCGTACCCTCACCTGGACCCTAAACCGTCCCCGTCCCCTAACCCTAACCCTAGCCCGAACACTAACACTGACCCTTCCCCGAAGCCTGAACCTCACCCGTCCCCTAATCCTAACCCGTACGCTAACACTAACCCGCGCCCTCACACGCACGCTCCCCCTAAAGCGTTGCCGTACCCTCACCTGTACCCTAAACCGTCCCCGACCCCTAACCCTAACCCTAGCCCGAACCCTAACCCTGACCCTTCCCCGAAGCCTGACCCTCACCCGTCCCATAATCCTAACCCGTACGCTAACACTAACCCGCGCCCTCACACGCACGCTCCCCCTAAAACGTTGCCGTACCCTCACCTGGACCCTAAACCGTCCCCGTCCCCTAACCCTAACCCTAGCCCGAACCCTAACCCTAACCCTTCCCCGAAGCCTGACCCTCACCCGTCAGCTAATCCTAACCCGTATGCTAACACTAACCTGCGCCCTCACACGCACGCTCCCCCTAAAGCGTTGCCGTACCCTCACCTGGACCCTAAACCGTCCCCGTCCCCTAACCCTAACCCTAGCCCGAACCCTAACCCTAACCCTTCC